>NW_024120418.1:0-21265 GCF_003073215.2 Triticum urartu
GTCGGCCTCACTGTCACCTAGGACAATGTTTTGGAGTTAAGGTACTTGTTCCGCAAGATTTGTGCCCACGTGGCATCCGTCTCTACAGATAGTTTAAACAACCATTTGCTGAGTACTCCCCATCAGACTACCCCCAACAAGGAACAAGCATCAGGAACCCTAGTTAGATAGCGACAGATGGAAATAGAACACTTACAGATATTAGCGTCGGGCAACCTCCACCACAGCTGCTGGCACAACCATTCCCTTGCCTACTCGGCAGCTTTCTCTCCCGGCTCCTCCGCTCCCTGCATCCCATAGGCACGTGTGCAGCGCGGACCGGATGGCCACCAAGACTCAGGTATGATTTTGGTGGCTCCTCTGCTCTACTGAATCTCTCTCTCTCTCTCTCTCTCTCCCTCTCTAGCTTTAAAAAGGTTATTTTTTATTCTAATACTTTAGTCTAGGCTTTAATCCTAGGTTATCAAGGGTACAACCACATTCACTAACTACCAAAGCAATGCTTGATTTATTGTAACACATTTATTCAAGGAGCACGAACACCACTTGTCACCAAATACATTTTTGGATACAAAGGAACAACTCAAGTCGAACCCATCACGCGCCACCCACAATCCAGGCACACACATGAACCTTTACTGCAGTGACCATCATCAGCACCATTGTACTTGCACCACGTATGACATGTCGAAGAGTCACGACAAGTGACCTTGCTGGTATACTCATGGCAAGTGCTTTGAACCACATCTGCACCAAAAAACAAAAGTTATTTTTCTTTTATTCAAATGAAGACAAGTCCTATATGTAGAGAAGAGACCATTATCTTCTTATTACCACAAGACATGAGGAACGCCAATATGAGGATGGATGCCACAGCGTTGAAAACCTTACGAGCCATGGCTAATTCTTAATCTGGTTGGCGGTCTATCATACATGTGTACTGTATTTATATGGGAGGTTTCTCACCTCCTTCCTCTCATAGTCATTTATGTCTTCCTATTTTTGTCAGGTCGCTGAGATTTTCCAATCTAGCATTAATTTCTAAAGATTTGAAAATTAATGAGGTGAACTATTTATGTGTTATTTGATTCCTCACAAAAAAATTGCCCAGACATTAATTTATGAAGATTTGATTCTTTTGCTTAATACTAGTAAAGTAGTTCATAATGTTCATTTATATGGGGGGTCTACTAATCATAATCAGGTCGTGTCGGTGGTCTGTATTATTTTGTCGCCCCTTCGCGCTTGAAATGAGTAGACCTGCCATCGAGAAAGGAATGGATTTAAAGTAAGTATCACATGTTCGAAAATGGATTTATTGGGTCTGGACAATTAGAGATGATAATAAATCGAAAATTCCCAAGTCAATTTGATTTGATATGTGTTATGCAAGGGAATCAATTCAAAGAATCAATTAGCAGTAAGTGGAAAGTTGAGAAACGTATGTCCTTTTCCTATACTGAAACACAGCGAGCATTGATGAGTGGTTTCTATTGCGTGGTTGATGACTTCCGAATTACCATTTGGTGAGTAGCGAATATACGGTACTAAATACATCTGTTAAAAGAACAATATATGGTGTGAGTGAGTGGAGATATTGTCTAGCAATTTTTGACAAATTTATAGTTGCATTGCTTTACATCAATGGATAAGTGATATAAGAATTAGAGTACAATGGAGATATGTGCAAGCTTATGGAGATAGGCACGACGAAGAAAATAGCCACCATGTTCTTTCACATAGAATACATTATTCTGACGTTTTGATTGAGACGATTTACTAAACCTACAAATGAAACAAGGAGCCATGTGTGCTTACGTGAATCTCCACGCGGATCGGATGGCCACCAAAACTCGGGTGTGATTTAATAAATCCTTTTGTCTTGGGACTGTCTATTCAGCTGTCAACTAATTTTCACTTTAATGCAAATCAAATTTGTGTCCAATGATGACGCGACACATGTCCAGTTCACGATTTGCCTTCATCTTGGTTCTTTATACGTTTTGGTCACTGTCGGAAAAAATTGCCCCGCCCACCCCCTCCTACTAGAATGTCCTAGGAGTTTACAAAGAAAACTGGCTGGACAAAAAGGAACGAACAATACTAGCGAGTTTGAAAATAGGGACCCACTAACCTGGAGAATAATCCACAATGCATGCTGCTCTAGGTCACATATCTGGCAAATCAACACACCATGTTCACTAGAACATAGATAAAACGAACGCCACCAAAAAATATACGATAAAAAATAACACAAGTACTGCAAGTTTATTGTCTGAACATACATGCCTTAGATAGCAAGCATGACAGTCTGATCTTGAAAAACTGACACTAACTAAATTTAACTATGAGATATAGGCGATTAAGCCCTAAATCATCATGCAAATCGATTGGCATCAACACACGTCGCCAATGAGGGACGCCTTCAAGCGGCGCACTATGTCATTCCTGCGGCTTCTTCACTGACACATCATCGCCAAGTTCTACATCAACATGGTTTTCATTGACATGATCGCCAACACACCGTCGCCGCCCCACCTACAAGATAGACACCTCCAGCACCCTCTGACAGTATAACTGCAAGACGCAACCTCGAAGAAGGCAATGGCCGTGTCATGATGACAACATCGACTGCATCATCTATGACGACACGGCGGCATCGACACGTCATCACTTAAGTGACGACCCCTTTCACAGCCACACGGTCCTGGCAAAAAACGTTGTGTGCGCAATGGGTTTCCTCCGGTCCTCGCAAAATTGATGGACTCATTGCCAATGACATTATTTTGTAATGGGACTCACATTGCCAATTTGTTTTTGAGCATTTTTATTGTTGCTCGACTGGAAAGCAAAATATTGTGTGCATTATTGTTCTACATGCTGGACTGCAACTCCATTGGAGCCTCGATCTGGTGATCAAGGCACTACCAAGAAAATCACAAGATATGCTGAATTAAAGTCTCAATAAAAAAACAGATGCCTGGTAAAACACATGTTAATTTGCTCAGGACAGGGAAATGACCAGTTATTGGTTATTCCATTTTGGCTTATACTATCACAAGTATTTGAGACACGGCAGGTGATATATACAGGTTAGTGATTGATTACCCTCCAAACTCCTCCATATATGATCTCTATCAACTACATAGAAAGGGAGCTAAGCCACCAGCATAAAACTATTTCTGTCAGCAATAGATAAACAACTACTGCCTCCGTCCTGGTTTATTGGTCTCATTTGTATTTTGTGCTAAATTTTGACCATAAATTGGACTAATAACACATTAATGCATGTAATAAAAAAAATATGTTGTTGGACTCATATTTGAATGTACTTTCCAATGATATTATTTTTGTTACATATAACTTATATTTTGTTAATTAAAATCATGGTCAAAATATAACACAGGATACGAGGGGGGCTAGTAAACCAGGACGGAGGTAGTATTTCTCAAATCAAGGGAAGCAAGAACTATTTGTCTCAGCAATAGATAAACAACTTCGGACATCATTTTATTTAGCCAAGGAGTCTGGTAATGTAAACCTACACGACCCAGACAATATTCTAGCTTCCACTTTCTTAAGAGTTTTGTCACCTTAGCCTTACCAAAAATTAGATGCTAAAAATGACAAAAATACTTGAGGAAAATATGTGTGCCCAGATTGTGAGCCTAAGCACAAGGGAAAAAAACCATCAAAGATTGTGCTCAGAAAGTAGCAGCAATCCTTGTCAAGAAAATTAGAATATATACAGGTTACTTCTCAGGTTCAGCTGCAGGACGACACACGAGTAACAGTTTAAATTAGAATATAATTCAAAGTGCATTCAGTGCACAGTTCGTAGCTGACAAGAAAATTATGTTATGTGAGCTACATCATTGTCAACAAAATCTGAAAAAGCTTCAAAAACAGGATTGGTTTGACAACAACCTAGCAGTTCAACAGTATGGTCAGGATTCAAGTAGGAAAAACTGGTCAATCAAAAGTTCAATCCCCGCAAGAAAAAGATTCAAAAACAGGAAATTAATTAGAAGCACACTACTAGTGACAAACAGCAAACATAAAGAGTGCTTAGTTTTAGCTACAGGCAGAATCATTTTGTTCTTTCCCCTGAACAAAATAAAGAGATAATTATGTTCACTATATTTGCTATATAAGCTGCATACTGTTTAATATATAGAAAAGCTCCATATCGTTTCATAAATGAAACTAACATCTCCTTACCCTTCGTATATGCGGCATAGAAGAGACCATTCGCAAAATTCTGTTACCGTTACAAAGACAGGGCATCATCAGTATTCAGCATAGATGCACAACAAGTCATATTTAAGATCTATTTGCTCGACACGACACAAATGGAAATAAAGAGGAGGAAATGGAAATAATTCTAAACAGTGATAATGAAAGCTCACATTCAGCCGACGCGAACAGATAACAAGTGACCACATTAATCAGTACTACATCAAACACAAATATATTTAGGTGACCAAGTCATCCATACAACTAGAGCACAGCATTACCGCTGGATCTGTTGTCGCTTACAAAATGTCTACCGGTGACCAACATTGTTCAACACCACAAAACGGCTGCAGCCAAAACAGTGCCACGGAACTAGAAGAGCGATTTTTTTCAAAGGTGTTTGTGATCATCCGTGAGCCAAATCCGCAAAGCAAGGAATAAAAGGTAGAGCACCAAAGAAATCTCCAGAAGTGCACATGGGATGCACTTTCCCGCTGTCCATGTTGTACGACAGACTCACCATCTTCCAGTCAGTAATGAAAATCACGTTGTATTCCGGATGAATTGCAAACATCTGATACTTACAGGAGCCATCCTCTTGGCGACGATAATCCTCTTGTTGGTCGGATTCTGTTTCTTCAAAGAGTTTTGGAACGTCGACGGTATGCTTTAGGGTCCACTATTCAGTAGCATAATCCTTGAGCACCCACACGGAGAGCTGGTAATCATGAGGATCCATATACCAAGCATGAAGGAGTCCCTGAGAGCGCCCCACCGAACCATAACCAGGCGTTGCCCCTAGCATTCCATCCGGGCAAGTAATTTTCCGGCAAAGCTCCCCCTCAAAGGTCTAGTATAGTTATGAAAGTTCCATGGAAAAGCAAATGCAAGAAATGGATCATGCCATTCAGGAAGACACATTCGGCGCTAACGGCACGATTCCGTCTGTGTCCCCACCCCGTGCTGGGAGTCCATTGTCCGGTTTCCCATGAGTATATCGGCACAACGTCGATCGACTCCCAGAGGGGCGCAAACACGACGAAACGAGACGGAACAGACAGGTCGAAAACCAGGAAGGGATAATTCAGCTCGAAACTTTCGGGTTCTCCGTTGTCTTGGTCCAGCCATTCAATAGGAGGCAGCACGGTCCACTGTTCGGTCATCGGATTGCACACGATGAAATCAAATTTGTCCTTTTCCGATTCCAGTTTCCAGCATTTGCAGAGGAGAAGGCTGGTGGAGCATTGCTCGATATTGATCCTTTGGTATCTCGGGCGCAGGAAAGGGAGCGAAGCGTCGACCAGCGGACGTCCGCCGGACAGATTGCTGAAGCCGAGGCTGCCGGCCGGGCCGGATTGGGAGAATCCGGAGAGGGTCTGCGTCGCCCTCTTGACGATGCTGGGGTCGGAGCAGAGGACGCGCCACTGCTTGGAGACGCACTTGAATCGGCAGAGCGACCGGGGGGAACGCTCCCCACTTCCGCCGCCGGCTGCATCTGCCTCCTCTTCTACGAACGGGCCGGGGAAAGATTGATTAAGATCCCGATCGATTCATTGATTGGAAGACACAAGAAAGAAAGATTGATTGGAAGACCCTAGAAAGAAAGATTCATTGATTGGAAGATCCAGGAGCAGACCTGAGAAGCTACGGCGGGGAACGGCGGCGCGGGACGGGAGTCGTCGCGGCGGCGGATCGCTCTGCTCCTTCCCCGGGCGGCCATGCTGGCTTGCTTCTCCTCCCCCTGGTGGCATCGCGCACCCCGTGGACTCCTGGATCAGTCCCGCGAGGCCCTCGAGAGAGAAGGTTTCGGAGCTCTAGCTAGGGTTGGGGCAAGAGCGGCGGCCGCGGCTGTGTTCCTCGAGTGGGTGGCCTTCACGATTCTTCCGGAATTCTGCCGAGATAATCTACTATATCTATATCAAACTATATCTAATAATATCTTTACCATTATCCTTATCTTTATCTTTATATTTTTTTTATCTAATAATAAATGGGCTATTACTTCCTACCACTACTACCTTCCAAAATTTTCTCCAGTCCGTCGTGCTCGAACCATTTTTATCTTCGCTGGGCCTCGATCCTTCATCCATCATCGCTGGCTTAACTGGGCCTGAGAAATTGCAACGCTTCGCTGGGCCTGATCCTTCGTAGGCCACTCACTTTACTGGGCCTACAAATTAAAAAAATAAAAATTTGCTGCGGTGAGGTATTGATCCCTCGACCTCCCATTTAGCTACAATCAACTTTTGTTCCGGGTCGCCTTATAACTGATAATATCATTGTTGTATATGAATGTTTGCACTTCATAAAGCGCAACAAAGCAGTCAAACATAATCATTGTGCACTTAAGCTTCATATGATGAAGGCATATGATAGGGTTGAATGGGTTTATCTTGAGAGCCATCATGCCCAAACTTGGCTTTTCTGAAAGATGGGTCACTATTGTTATGCATTTAGTCTGCTCAGTTTTGTTCAATGTAAAGAAATGAGACGAATTTAAATCTTCATGAGCTATTCGTCCAGGAGATCCTATCTCCCTTTACCTGTTTTTGTTGGCAACAGAGGGCATTTCGTGCGTCCTTAGATCCATAGATCAGTCATCTCAGATGGGTGGAATTCAAGTTGCGCCTATGGCGCCCCTTGTTAACCACCTCTTATTTGCAGATGATAGCTTGTTGTTCTTCAAAGCAAATGGTGTAGGGGCGACTGAGGTATCAAACATGTTGAATAGTTATTGCAGGGCTTTTGGTCAGCGCATTAATGCTAACAAATCTTCAATTTTCTTCAACAAAATAATGCCCGGCAAATGTCAAAGATGAGATCAAAAATATTCTTTAAGTGCCCAATGAAACCTTGAATGATAGGTACTTGGGTATGCCCTCTGATATAGGCTCTTCTAGACAGGGGCTTTCAAATATTTAAAGGATAGAGTATGGAACAAGATTAAAGGATGGATGACAAAAATTTTCTCTTCAACTGGCAAAGAGGTTTTTGTTGGGGAACGTTGCAGAAAACAAAAATTTTTCCTACGGTTTCACCAAGATCCATCTAGGAGTTCATCTAGCAACGAGTGATTAGATGCATCTACGTACCTTGTAGATGGCGAGCGGAAGCGTTCAAAGAACGGGGATGATGTAGTCGAACACGACGTGATCCAAATCACCGAAGATCTTAGCACCGAACGGACGATGCCTCCGCGTTCAACACACGTACGGAACGGATGACGTCTCCTCCTTTCTTGATCCAGCAAGGGGGAAGGAGAGGTTGATGAAGATCCAGCAGCACGACGGTGTGGTGGTGGATGCAGGGCGTCACAGTAGCAGGGCTGCGCCTATACTACGAGAGAGAGACGTAACGGGGAGAGAGGAAGCACCAAAGGCTGAGGTATGAAGTCCTCCCTCTCCTCAACTATATATAGGAGGGCCAAGGGGGGTTGGTGCGCAGCCTAGGAGATCTAATCTCCTAGGTGCGGCTGCCAAGGGGAGGTTTCCCTCCCCCCCAAGGCACCTAGGGGTGCCTTCCACCACTTGGACTCTTCCTTGGTGGAAACCCTAGGCGCATGGGCCTATAGGGGGTGGCGCCCCAGCCCACTATGGGCTGGGTTCCCTCCTATTTCAGCCCATGAGGCCCTCCGGGATAGGTGGCCCCACCCGGGGGACCCCCGGGACCCCTCCGGTGGTCCCGGTACAATACCGATAACCCCGAAACTTGTCCCAATGGCCGAAACAGCACTTCCTATATATAATTCTTTACCTCCGGACCATTCCGGAACTCCTCGTGACGTCCGGATCTCATCCGGGACTCCGAACAACATTCGGGTTACTGCATATACATATCTTCACAACCCTAGCGTCACCGACCTTAAGTGTGTAGACCCTACGGGTTCGGGAGACAAGCAGACATGACCGAGACGACTCTCCGGTCAATAACCAACAGCGGGATCTGGATACCCATGATGGCTCCCACATGCTCCACGATGATCTCATCGGATGAACCACGATGTCGAGGATTAATCAACCCCGTATACAATTCCCTTTGTCAATCGGTATGTTACTTGCCCGAGACTCGATCGTCGGTATCCCAATACCTTGTTCAATCTCGTTACCGGCAAGTCACTTTACTCGTACCGTAATGCATGATCCCGTGATCAACCACTTGGTCACCTTGAGCTCATAATGATGATGCATTACCGAGTGGGCCCAGTGATACCTCTCCGTTATATGGAGTGACAAATCCCAGTCTCGATCCATGTCAACCCAACAGACACTTTCGGAGATACCCGTAGTGCACCTTTATAGTCACCCAGTTACGTTGTGACGTTTGATACACCCAAAGCACTCTTACGGTATCCGGGAGTTACACGATCTCATGGTCAAAGAAGCTCTAGCAAACGAAACTACACGATCTTGTGCTATGCTTAGGATTAGGTCTTGTCCATCACATCATTCTCCTAATGATGTGATCCCGTTATCAATGACATCCAATGTCCATAGCCAGGAAACCATGACTATCTGTTGATCAACGAGCTAGTCAACTAGAGGCTTACTAGGGACATATTATGGTCTATGTATTCACACGTGTATTTACGATTTCCGGATAATACAGTTATAGCATGAATAAAGACAATTATCATGAACAAAGAAATATAATAATAATGCTTTTATTATTGCCTCTAGGGCATATTTCCAACAGTCTCCCACTTGCACTAGAGTCAATAATCTAGTTACATTGTGATGAATCGAACACCCATGGAATTCTGGTGTTGATCATGTTTTGCCCTAGGGAGAGGTTTAGTCAACGGATCTGCTATATTCAGGTCCGTATGTACTTTACAAATCTCTATGTCTCCATCTTGAACATTTTCACGAATGGAGTTGAAGCGACGCTTGATGTGCCTTGTCTTCTTGTGAAACCTGGGCTCCTTGGCAAGTGCAATAGCTCCAGTGTTGTCACAAAAGAGTTTGATTGGCCCCGACGCATTGGGTATGACTCCTAGGTCGGTGATGAACTCCTTCACCCATATTGCTTCATGTGCTGCCTCCGAGGCTGCCATGTACTCCGCTTCACATGTAGATCCCGCCACGACGCTCTGCTTGCAGCTGCACCAGCTCACTGCTCCTCCATTCAACATATACACGTATCCGGTTTGTGACTTAGAGTCATCCAGATCTGTGTCGAAGCTAGCGTCGACGTAACCCTTTACGACGAGCTCTTCGTCACCTCCATAAACGAGAAACATGTCCTTTGTCCTTTTCAGGTACTTCAGGATATTCTTGACCGCTGTCTAGTGTTCCTTGCCGGGATTACTTTGGTACCTTCCTACCAAACTTACGACAAGGTTTACATCAGGTCTGGTACACAGCATGGCATACATAATAGATCCTATGGCTGAAGCATAGGGGATGACACTCATCTCTTCTATATCTTCTGCCGTGGTCGGGCATTGAGCCGAGCTCAATCTCACACCTTGCAAAACAGGCAAGAACCCTTTCTTGGACTGATCCATTTTGAACTTCTTCAAAATCTTATCAAGGTATGTGCTTTGTGAAAGACCTATGAGGCGTCTTGATCTATCTCTATAGATCTTGATGCCTAATATATAAGCAGCTTCTCCAAGGTCCTTCATTGAAAAACTCTTATTCAAGTAGGCCTTGATGCTGTCCAAGAGTTCTATATCATTTCCCATCAAAAGTATGTCATCTACATATAGTATGAGAAATGCTACAGAGCTCCCACTCACTTTCTTGTAAACGCAGGCTTCTCCATAAGTCTGCGTAAACCCAAACGCTTTGATCATCTCATCAAAGCGAATGTTCCAACTCCGAGATGCTTGCACCAGCCCATAAATCGAGCGTTGGAGCTTGCACACCTTGTCAGCATTCTTAGGATCGACAAAACCTTCCGGCTGCATCATATACAATTCTTCCTTAAGGAAACCATTAAGGAATGCCGTTTTGACATCCATTTGCCATATCTCATAATCATAGAATGCGGCAATTGCTAACATGACTCGGACGGACTTTAGCTTCGCTACCGGTGAGAAAGTCTCATCGTAGTCAACCCCTTGAACTTGTCGATAACCCTTAGCGACAAGCCGAGCTTTATAGATGGTCACATTACCATCCGCGTCTGTCTTCTTCTTAAAGATCCAATTTTATTTTCTATGGCTCGCCGATCAACGGGCAAGTCAGTCAAAGTCCATACTTTGTTTCATACATGGATCCTATCTCAGATTTCATGGCTTCCAGCCATTTGTCGGAATCCGGGCCCGCCATCGCTTCTTCATAGTTCGAAGGTTCACCGTTGTCTAACAACATGATTTCCAAGACAGGGTTGCCGTACCACTCTGGTGCGGAACGTGTCCTAGTGGACCTACGAAAGTTCAGTAGCAACTTGATCTGAAGTTTCATGATCATCATCATTAACTTCCCTCTCTAGTCGGTGCAGGCACCTCAGGAACATTTTCTTGAGCTGCGCCACTTACCGGTTCAAGAGGTAATACTTCATCAAGTTCTACTTTCCTCCCACTTACTTCTTTCGAGAGAAACTCTTTCTCTAGAAAGGATCCATTCTTGGCAACAAAGATCTTGCCTTCGGATCTGAGGTAGAAGGTATACCCAATAGTTTCTTTAGGGTATCCTATGAAGATGCATTTTTCCGACTTGGGTTCGAGCTTTTCAGGTTGAAGTTTCTTGACATAAGCATCGCATCCCCAAACTTTTAGAAACGACAGCTTAGGTTTCTTCCCAAACCATAATTCATACGGTGTCGTCTCAACGGATTTCGACGGAGCCCTATTTAAAGTGAATGCGGCAGTCTCTAAAGCATAGCCCCAAAAAGATAGCGGTAAATCGGTAAGAGACATCATAGATCGCACCATATCTAATAGAGTGCGATTACGACGTTCGGACACACCGATTTACGCTGAGGTGTTCCAGGCGGCGTGAGTTGTGAAACTATTCCACATTTTCTTAAGTGTGTGCCAAATTCGTGACTCAAGTATTCTCCTCCACGATCTGATCGTAGAAACTTGATTTTCCTGTCACGTTGATTTTCAACCTCACTCTGAAATTCCTTGAACTTTTCAAAGGTTTCAGACTTGTGTTTCATTAAGTAGACATACCCATATCTACTCAAGTCATCAGTGAGGGTGAGAACATAACGATAGCCACCGCGAGCCTCAACACTCATTGGACCGCACACATCAGTATGTATGATTTCCAATAAGTTGGTTGCTCGCTCCATTGTTCCTGAGAACGGAGTCTTGGTCATTTTACCCATGAGGCATGGTTCGCACGTGTCAAATGATTCATAATCAAGAGACTCTAAAAGTCCATCTGCATGGAGCTTCTTCATGCGTTTGACACCTATGTGACCAAGGCGGCAGTGCCACAAGTATGTGGGACTATCATTATCAACCTTACATCTTTTGGTACTCACACTATGAATATGTGTAGTAATACGCTCGAGATTCATTAAGAATAAACCATTGACTATCGGAGCATGACCATAAAACATATCTCTCATATAAATAGAACAACCATTATTCTCGGATTTAAAATGAGTAGCCATCTCGTATTAAACGAGATCCTGATACAATGTTCATGCTCAGACATGGCACTAAATAACAATTATTGAGGTTTATAACTAATCCCGTAGGTAAATGTAGAGGTAGCGTGCCGACGGCGATCACATCGACCTTGGAACCATTCCTGACGCGCATCGTCACCTCGTCCCTTTCCAGTTTCCGTTTATTCCGCAGCTCCTGTGGTGAGTTATGAGCAACGGCACCGGTATCAAATACCCAGGAGTTACTACGAGTACTGGTAAGGTACACATCAATTACATGTATATCAAATATACCTTTGGTGTTGCCGGCCTTCTTGTCCGCTAAGTATTTGGGGCAGTTCCGCTTCCAGTGACCCTTCCCTTTGCAATAAAAGCACTCTGTCTCAGGCTTGGATCCATTCTTTGACTTCTTCCATCTCTCTCTCGCCGGGCGCGGCAACTCCTTTGCCGTCCTTCTTGAAGTTCTTTTTACCCTTGCCCTTCTTGAACTTAGTGGTTTTATTCACCATCAACACTTGATGTTCCTTCTTGACTTCTACCTCTGCTGATTTCAGCATAGCAAATACTTCAGGAATGGTCTTTTCCATCCCCTGCATATTGAAGTTCATCACAAAGCTCTTGTAGCTTGGTGGAAGCGACTGGAGGATTCTGTCAATGACCGCGTCATCCGGGAGATTAACTCCCAGCTGAGTCAAGCGGTTATGTAACCCAGACATAGTGAGTATGTGCTCACTGACAGAACTATTTTCCTCCATCTTACAGCTGAAGAACTTGTCGGAGACCTCATATCTCTCGATTCGGGCATGAGCTTGAAAAACCATTTTCAGCTCTTCGAACATCTCATATGCTCCATGTCTCTCAAAACGCTTTTGGAGCCCCGGCTCTAAGCTGTAAAGCATGCCGCACTGAACGAGGGAGTAGTCATCAGCACGTGTCTGCCAAGCGTTCATAACGTCTTGGTTCTGTGGGACGGGTGGATCACCTAGCGGTGCTTGTAGGACATAATCTTTCTTGGCAGCTATGAGGATGATCCTCAGGTTCCGGACCCAGTCCGTATAGTTGCTGCCATCGTCTTTCAGCTTGGTTTTCTCTAGGAACGCGTTGAAGTTGAGGACTACGTTGGCCATTTCATCTACAAGACATATTGTAAAGATTTTAAACTAAGTTCATGATAATAAAGTTCATCCAATCAAATTATTCAATGAACTCCCACTTAGATAGACATCCCTCTTCTAGTTATCTAAGTATAACATGATCCGAGTCAACTAGGCCGTGTCCGATCATCACGTGAGACGGACTAGTCAACGTCGGTGAACATCTTCATATTGATCGTATCTTCTATACGACTCATGCTCGACCTTTCGGTATTCTGTGTTCCGAGGCCATGTCTATACACATGCTAGGCTCGTCAAGTCAACCTAAGTGTTTGCATGTGTAAATCTGTCTTACACCCGTTGTATGTGAACGTTGGAATCCATCGCACCCGATCATCACGTGATGCTTAGAAATGAACGAACTGTCGCAACGGTGCACAGTTAGGGGGAACACTTCCTTGAAATTATTATGAGGGATCATCTTATTTACTACCGTCGTTTCTAAGTAAACAAGATGCAAAACATGATAAACATCATATGAATCAAATAATAATAGTGACATGATATGGCCAATATCACATAGCTCCTTTGATCTCCCATCTTGGGGCTCCATGATCACCTTGTCACCGGCATGACACCCATGATCTCCATCATTGTGTCTCCATGAAGTTGCTCGCCAACTATTACTTCTACTACTATGGCTAACGCGTTTAGCAATAAAGTAAAGTAATTTACATGGCGTTTCTTAATGACACGCAGGTCATATAAAAGAATAATGACAACTCCTATGGCTCCTGCTGGTTGTCATACTCATCGACATGCAAGTCGTGATTCCTATTACAATAGCATGAACATCTCATACATCACATATGATCATTCATCATTCATCACAACTTTGGCCATACCACATCACACAAAGCACTTGCTGCAAAAACAAGTTAGACGTCCTCTAATTGTTGTTGCAAGTTTTACGTGGCTGCAATAGGGTTCTAGCAAGAACGTTTTCTTACCTACGTAAAAGCCACAACGTGATTTGTCAACTTTTATTTACCCTTCATAAGGACCCTTTTCATCGAATCCGCTCCAACTAAAGTAGGAGAGACAGACACCCGCCAGCCACCTTATGCAACTAGTGCATGTCAGTCGGTGGAACCGGTCTCACGTAAGCGTACGTGTAAGGTTGGTCCGGGCCGCTTCATCCCACAATACCGTTGAAGCAAGATAAGACTAGTAGCGGCAAGAAAGTTGACAACATCTACGCCCACAACAAATTGTGTTCTACTCGCGCAAGGAGAACTACACATAGACCTAGCTCATGATGCCACTGTTGGGGAACGTTGCAGAAAACAAAAATTTTCCTACGGTTTCACCAAGATCCATCTATGAGTTCATCTAGCAACGAGTGAATCGGATGCATCTACATACCTTTGTAGATCGCGAGCGGAAGCGTTCAAAGAACGGGGTTGAGGTAGTCGAACACGACGTGATCCAAATCACCGGAGATCCTAGCACGAACGGACGGCACCTCCGCGTTCAACACACGTACGGTCAGCGTAACGTCTCCTTCTTCTTGATCACAGCAAGAGGGAAGGAGAGGTTGAGGAAGATGGCTCCAGCAGCAGCACGACGGCGTGGTGGTGATGGAGCTGCAGTACTCCGTCAGGGCTTCGCCAAGCGCTATGGAGGAGGAGGAGGTGTTGGAGAGGGAGAAGGAGGCAACCAAAGGCATGGGGTTAAAAGCCCTCCTTCCCCCACTATATATAGGAGGGCCAAGGGGGGGCGCCGGCCCTAGGAGATCCAATCTCCTAGGGGGGCGGCGGCCAAGGGAGGTTTCCCTCCCCCCCAAGGCACCTAGGAGGTGCCTTCCACTAGTGGGACTCTTCCCTTTTGTGAACCCTAGGCGCATGGGCCTCTTGGGGCTGGTGCCCTTGGCCCATGTAGGCCAAGGCGCACCCCCTACAGCCCATGTGGCCCCCGGGGCAGGTGGCCCCACCCGGTGGGCCCCCGGGACTCTTCCGGTGGTCCCGGTACAATACCGGTGACCCCGAAATTTGTCCCGATGGCCGAAACAGCACTTCCTATATATAATTCTTTACCTCCGGACCATTCCGGAACTCCTCGTGACGTCCGGGATCTCATCCGGGACTCCGAACAACATTCGGGTTACTGCATATTACATATCCTACAACCTAGCGTCACGAACCTTAAGTGTGTAGACCCTACGGGTTCGGGAGACAGGCAGACATGACCGAGAGGACTCCTCCGGTCAATAACCAACAGCGGGATCTGGATACCCATGTTGGCTCCACATGCTCCATGATGATCTCATCGGATGAACCACGATGTCGAGGATTCAAGCAACCCCGTATACAATTCCCTTTGTCAATCGGTACGTTACTTGCCCGAGATTCGGTCGTCGGTATCCCAATACCTCGTTCAATCTCGTTACCGGCCAGTCACTTTACTCGTACCGTAATGCATGATCCCGTGACCAGACACTTGGTCACTTTGAGCTCATTATGATGATGCATTACCGAGTGGGCCCAGTGATACCTCTCCGTCATACGGAGTGACAAATCCCAGTCTTGATCCGTAGTCAACCCAACAGACACTTTCGAAGATACCCGTAGTATACCTTTATAGTCACCCAGTTACGTTGTGACATTTGGTATACCCAAAGCACTCCTACGGTATCTGGGATTTACACGATCTCATGGTCTAAGGAAAAGATACTTGACATTGGAAAAACTCTAGCAAACGAACTATACGATCTTATGCTATGTTTAGGATTGGGTCTTGTCCATCACATCATTCTCCTAATGATGTGATCTCGTTATCAATGACATCCAATGTCCATAGTCAGGAAACCCTATTTGTTGATCAACGAGCTAGTCAACTAGAGGCTTACTAGGGACATGTTGGTGTCTATGTATTCACACATGTATTACGATTTCCAGATAACACAATTATAGCATGAATAAAAGACAATTATCATGAACAAGGAAATATAATAATAATCCTTTTATTATTGCCTCTAGGGCATATTTACGATGGAATTACTCACGCACGGCGGTGAGCATCATGAAATTGGTGATGGAGGAAGGTTGATGATGACGATGGCGACGGATTCCCCTCTCCGGAGCCCCGAACGGACTCCAGATCAGCCCTCCCGAGAGAGTTTAGGGCTTGGCGGCGGCTCTGTATCGTAAAACGTGATGAATCCTTCTCTCTGATTTTTTTCTCCCCGAAACACGAATATATGGAGTTGGAGTTGAGGTCGGTGGAGCGTCAGGGGGCCCACGAGGCAGGGGCGCGCCCAGGGGGGTAGGCGTGCCCCCACCCTCGTGGACAGGGTGTGGGCCCCTGACGTGGATTCTTCTTCCAGTATTTTTTATATATTCCAAAAATAATCTCCGTTGATTTTCAGGTCATTCCGAGAACTTTTATTTCTGCACAAAAATAACACCATGGCAATTATGCTGAAAACAGCATCAGTGCGGGTTAGTTCCATTCAAATCATGCAAGTTAGAGTCCAAGACAAGGGCAAAATGTTTGGAAAAGTAGATACGACGGAGACGTATCAGTACCCAAGCACCGGTCCACCCACATATCAAATTATCAAAGTAACGAACGCGAATCATATGAGCATGATGAAAACTAGCTTGACGATAATTCCCATGTGTCCTCGGGAGCGCTTTCCTTTATATAAGAGTTCGTCCAGGCTTGTCCTTTTCTACAAAAAGGATTGGGCCACCTTGTTGCACCTTGTTTACTTTTGTTACTTGTTACCCATTACGACTTAACTTATCACAAAACTATCTGTTACCGATAATTTCAGTGCTTGCAAAGAATACCTTACTGAAAAATGCTTGTCATTTCCTTCTGCTCCTCGTTGGGTTCGACACTCTTACTTATCAAAAGGACTACGGCAGATCCCCTATACTTGTGGGTCATCACATTGATGTATGCTCTTGGGCCCGATGTTGGGTGAGATACCCGACTCTCCCCGACCAACTCTTGCAAAGACATCTTGTCCTAAATCTGCTGCAGAAACAACTCAAAAAGAAAATAGGGGATATTGATGTGGTACGGTGGTCAAAACCTCTGGGAGATTATATAATGAATTTTTACCAACCAAAAGAAGTATTGTGCAAGAAAATGGAGTCCAGAAGGCACACGAGGTGGTCACAAGGTAGGGGGCGCGCCCAGGGGATAGGGCGCGCCCTCCACCCTTGTGGTCGCCTCATGTCTCTTTAGGACTACTATAATTTTCCTATTTTTTTAAATATTCCAAAACGGAGAAATATTATCATTGGAAACATTTTGGAGTCGATTTACTAACCGTACCTCATACCTATTCCTTTTAAGAGTCTGAAATGTTCTGGAAAGTGTCCCTTATATACTCCCTCGGTGTTACGGTGTCAATAATATTGGTCTCAACATTTATGGGAGTACCTGAGATATAATGTTTGATTCTTTGACCATTTACCACCTTCGGATTTGTGCCTTCGGCGTTGTTGATTTTTATGGCACCGGAATGTTCGACCTCCTCGATAATGTAAGGACCTTCCCATTTAGAGAGAAGCTTTCCTGCAAAAAAATCTTCAATGAGAGTTGTATAGCAAAACACGATCACCTACATTAAACTCATGCTTTTGTATCCTTTTGTCATGCATCTTTTAACTTTTTCTTTAAACAACTTGGCATTCTCATAGGCTTGGGTTCTCCATTCATCAAGCCAGCTTATGTCAAATAACCTCTTCTCACCGGCAAGTTTTAAATCATAATTGAGCTCTTTAATAGCCCAATATGCCTGTTCTAATTCAAGAGGCAAGGGACATGATTTTCTGTAAACCATTTTATACGGAGACATACCCATAGGGTTTTTATAAGCAGTTTTATAAGCCCAAAATATATCATCAAGTTTCTTAGACTAATTCTTCCTAGATCTATTAACAGTCTTTTGCAAAATCAATTTAATATCTCTATTGCTCAATTCTATTTTACCACTAGACTGAGGATGATAAGGACATGCAATTCTATGGTTAACATCATATTTAGCAAGCATTTTACAGAAAGCACCTTGAATAAAATGTGAACCACTATCAGTCATTAAATATCTAGCGCCTCCAAACCTCAGAAAAATAACTTCTTTAACCATTTTAATAGAAGTGTTATGATCATCACTACTAGTTGGAATAGCTTCTACCCACTTAGTAACGTAATCAATAGCAACTAAAATATGTGTATACCCATTAGAGGAAGGAAAAGGTCCCATATAATCAAAGCCCCAAACACCAAATGGTTCAATAACAAGTGAATAATTCATAGGCATTCCCTGACGTCTACTATTATTACCAATCCATTGACATTCATCCCAAGACAAGACAAACTTACGAGCATCCTTGAAGAGGGTAGACTAATAAAAAACGGATCGCAATACCTTGTGTGCAATTCTATCTCCAGCGTGGTGTCCTCCGTAAGACTCGGAGTGGCACTTGCGTAGGATCTGTTCATGTTCATGCCTAGGTACACAACGTCTAATAACACCATCTACTCCTTCTTTATAAAGGTGAGGGTCATCCCAAAAGTACTGTCTTAAATCATAGAAAACCTTTTTCTTTTGCTGGTATGTGAAACTATGTGGTATAAATTTAGCAATAATGTAATTAGCATAATCAGCATACCATGGAGTATTATGAGAAGCATTTATGACAGCTAATTGTTCATCAGGAAAACTATCATCGATAGGCAGTGGGTCATCAAGAACGTTTTCTAACCTGGACAAGTTGTCTGCAACGAGGTTCTCAACTCCCTTTCTATCAATAATATGCAAATCAAATTCTTGTAATAAGAGAACCCATCTAATAAGTCTAGGTTTAGCATCTTTATTTTCCATAAGATATTTAATAGCATCATGATCAGTGTGAACAATTACTTTGGAATCAACAATATAAGATCTGAACTTATCACAAGCAAATACAACTGCTAAAAATTCTTTTTTAGTAGTAGCATAATTTCTCTGGGCACTATCTAGAGTTTTACTAGCATAGTGAATAACATTAAATTTCTTATCAACTCTTTGTCCTAGAACAACACCAACAACATAATCACTAGCATCACACATAATTTCAAAGGGTAAATTCCAATCAGTCGGCTGAACAATAGGTACAGAAATCAAGGCTTTCTTAAGTATTTCAAATACTTCTTCACAATCATCATCAAAATCAAAAGGAACGTCTTTTTGCAAGAGATTAGTGAGAGTCCTAGAAATTTTAGAGAAGTCTTTAATAAACCTCCTATAGAAACCAGCATGACCAAGGAAACTTCTTATACCTTTGATATCTTTAGGACACAGCATCTTTTCAATAGCATCTACTTTAGCTTTATCAACTTCAATACCTCTTTCAGAAATTTTATGCCCCAAGACAATACCTTCATTAACCATAAAGTGGCACTTCTCCTGATTCAAGACAAGATTAGTTTCTTCACATCTCTGCAAAACTCGATCAAGGTTGCTTAAGCAATCATCAAAAGAAGTTCCATAAATGGGGAAATCATCCATGAAAACCTCAACAATCTTTTCACAAAAATCAGAGAATATAGCAGACATACATCTTTGAAAGGTAGCAGGTGCATTGCATAAACCAAAAGGCATACGTCTATAAGCAAAGGTACCAAAAGGGCAAATAAAAGTGGTCTTTTCATGATCATCCTTTGACACGGGTATTTGATAGAAACCAGAATAACCATCTAGAAAGCAAAAATGTGTATGTTTGGATAATCTTTCTAGCATTTGATCAATAAAAGGTAGAGGGTAATGATCTTTACTAGTAGCTTTATTCAATTGCGAAAATCAATTATCACTATAACCTGTAACAATTATTTGTGGAATCAATTCGTTCTTATCATTAGGAACAACAGTAATACCTCCCTTCTTAGGGACACAATGAATAGGACTTACCCATTTACTATCAGCAATAGGATAAATTGTACCTGCCTCCAGAAGCTTTAGTATTTCATTTCTTACCACTTCTTTCATTTTGGGCTTTAACCGTCATTGGTGATCAACAACTGGTTTAGCATCATTCTCCAAATTAATTTTGTGCTAACATATAGTGGGACTAATGCCCTTAAGATCATCAAGAGTATATCCAATAGTGGCGCGGTGCTTCTTCAGAGTTTTTAATAATTTCTTTTCTTCATGCTCTTAAAGGTTAGCACTAATAATAACAATGATATATCTTCTTTTCATCAAGATAAACATCTTTCAAAGTATCAAGTAATTGTTTAAGCTCAAACATGGGATCACCCTTGGGTGGAGGAGGATCCCCAAGGATTTCAACAGGCAAATTGTGTTTCAAAATAGGCCATTGATTAAAGAATATTTCACCTATTTCCCTTCTTTCATTCATAAACATATCATTTTCATGGTCTAACAAATATTGTTCTAAAGGATCAGTAGGAGGTACGACAATAGAAGCAAGACCAATAATTATATCCTTACTAGGCAATTATTTATCATGGGATTGACTACAAAATTTAGAGAAATTAAAATCATGAGAGATATCCCCAAAACCAACAGTAACAATATCCTTCTCGTAGTCTATCTTAGCATTAACAGTATTCAAGAAAGGTCTACCAAATACAATGGGACAAAAATCGTCTTGTGGGGAAGCAAGAACAAGAAAATCAGTAGGATATTTTATTTTCCCACAGAAGACTTAAACACCTCTAACAATCCCAATTGTTGATATAGAATCTCTATTGGCAAGCTTAATAGTAACTTCAATATCTTCTATCTCAGCAGGTGCAATATCATTCATAATTTCATGGTATAAGGTATAAGGAATTGCACTCACACTAGCACCCACATCACATAAGCCATGATAACGATGATCTCCTATTTAACGAAAACAACAGACATGCCAACAACAGGTCTATGTTTATCTTTAGTATCAGGTTTAGCAATTCTAGCAGCTTCATCACAGAAACAAATAACATGCCCATCAATATTATCAACCAAGAGATCTTTAATCATAGCAATACTAGGTTTAACTTTAATTTGTTCAGAGGGTGTTGGTGTTCTGGTATAACTCTTACAAACCACAGTTGAAGCTTTAGCATGATCCTTTATTCTAACAGAAAAAGGTGGTTTCTCAATATAAGAAGTAGGAACAATAGGATCAACATTATAAGTAATGGTTTCTTCTTCAACTTTAATAGGTTCTACTATTTTAACTTCAATGGGAGGATGATATTTAAACCACTTCTCCTTAGGGAGATCAACATGAGTAGCAAATGATTCACAGAAAGAAGCAACTATCTCAGGGTCAAATCCATATTTAGTGCTAAAATCACGAAAA
>NW_024120419.1:0-8444 GCF_003073215.2 Triticum urartu
GAAGCCGGGTTCGGTCTGGGTCCGCCGGCACCAGTTTCGCCCCGAGCCAGCGAAAAACGGACTACTGGAGACGCGACTGGGCATTTTTTCGACGCCGGCGCGGCAAAATCGCCTGGGGAGGGCCTGTTGGGGGCGCGGCTGGAGATGCCCGGCAAAATCGCCTGGGGAGGGCCTGAGATGCTCTAATTCCGCAGCACTTTGCATACGTTTACATTTGAATATTATTTTTGTGGTTTAGGAAAAAAAAAGGCTAACTCCTAGTTTTTTTAGGGGATCTACTCATAGCTAGGTCCACCCTAGCATCAAATCCTAGATCCGTCGATACTCTCAACTTCTCGATGACTCCTTGCGAGGTTTTAGGAGTAAATCTCTCAAGTTTCCTCACAAAAATAGGAATAGAAAAGGAAAAAGAGACACCTAAAAAGACACGGCTCCTTACGACGGTTTGGGACGGTGAGGTTAATGTTTCTCGTCACGTAGCGAGATTTGGTGTCAGCTGCTTCAGATCTGTTCGAGGGTTCAACAGCAACGACTCTATCCATAGGGGCATTTGCATGAAGAATTTATAGCTGTCGTCGACAAGGTCAAGCCGTTTCCGGTAGGTGAGCAATGACAGTGCGGTGCGCCGACGGCTTGTTCTGGCGGTGGTAGTGGTTGTTTTATGGTCTCGGAATCGCTATATAATTTTTATTTGGTTTGAGGTGATTCATACTTCCAATGAACTTTTATAATAGGTCTAAATCCTTTCCGGAAAAACATGATATTGCTAATATATGCGATTTGAATGTAATAATTGAATTTGATATTTGTGAGAAGTATGAATGTAATTCCGCAGCACTTTGCATACGTTTACATTTGAATATTATTTGTGTGGTTTAGGAAAAAAAAAGAGGCTAACTCCTAGTTTTTTTTAGGGGATCTACTCATAGCTAGGTCCACCCTAGCGTCAAATCCTAGATCCGTCGATACTCTCAACTTCGCGATGACTCCTTGCGAGGTTTTAGGAGTAAATCTCTCAAGTTTGCACACAAAAATAGGAATAGAAAAGGAAAAAGAGACACCTAAAAAGACACGGCTCCTTACGACGGTTTCTCGCCCCGAGCGCTGCTTCATATCTCCCCGCTCCCATCGACCATCGTGCTGAGATCAACGCGGCGCGCGGGCAGGGTGGAGAGCTCGCCGGCAAGGGAGCAGCAGTCTTCTCTTCTCCCCTCTTTCCTTGGAGGAGGAGGCCACCGGCTGCAGCGGTCGCGCATGCCCTGCTAGGTCTTGTAGTGGATAGGCCCCGCGAGGCGACCACGTAGTTTCAGGTACGGCTGCATCCCTCTCGATTCGGGACATCTGCCCTTTGATCGCCGGAGTCACGCTGCTACGCTATGCCAGTGCAAACTTTTAGCCCTAATAGATTTCTTCTTTTACCGCTTCTCTGTCAGATTATTACTTGCATATATGCATTGTCGACCGTACCTATTAAGGGAAATCAGCTCAAATACCCTTTTCTCCCAAAACAAGAAAGGCCAAAAAATGTGTTAAATACCCTTTGCAAATTATTACTACTTGTTCTGCTGCTTTTCCTAAAGTAATTGCCATTCCAGCTTAGAAGTCTGTTGTGTTCCATGGCTTTTATCCATGTATCTTGTGGAACAGGTGAACACGCATTCAGATTGTATTGCCCAGTAGGTTTGTGTCTCCGTTGAGTTTGCAAGCAAGCGAGGATATCTTAGAAGTTTGTTGGCGATGGAAGGTCGTAATGCTAATACTAAAAAGAAAAAAGTTGAAGCGGAACGAGAGGGAGAGAGCAGCACAAAGAAACTGAAGGTCACCATGGGGTGGAGACCCTCGACTGTCCCATCTGCTATGAGCCCCTCAGGCCTCCGCTATTCCAGGTAAATGCAGTACGTGTATGTACATTAACTTTCCTTTAAACTTAAGCTTGTACCCCCTCTGTAAATCCCTCTGTAAACAAATATAAGATCTTTTAGATCACTAAATTTTATATTTCTTTATAGAGGTATTATTTCATCTGTGATAAGAGCTTTTTTTTTTTAGCATATCTGTGATAAGAGCTGAAGATAAAAGAAGAGCTTTGATAAATCAATCACTGGCAAAAAGTGTTTATTATGAAATCTTACATAATAGCTATGGTAACTGACATAGTAATAAAATGTGTTGTCATGTGGCACTTCAATTCTTTCTTTCTGTCAAGGTTTGTTCTCACGAGGATCTTTTCTATTCCACAGTGCTCTGTAGGGCATTGCATATGCTCATCTTGCCGTGGGAAGCTGGACAAGAAATGCCCTGTGTGCTCTATCAAAACTTCCTTCAAGCGCTGCTTTGCGATGGAACATGTCGTCCAAGAAGCCAAAGTTGCTTGCTCCAATGAAAAGTATGGGTGTGCCGAGGGGGTCATCTACTACCAGAAAGAAGAACACAAGAAGGCATGCCTAAATGCCCCATGCTCCTGCGTGGAGTCCGGTTGTGGCTTCGCTGGACCAACAAAGGTGCTCCTAGACCATTTCATCATCCAGCACAAGTGTATGTCTACAATCCTCCCAGACTCCGGCACGGTGTCACTTCGCTTACAGCCGGGGTTACATGTTTTGCGATGCACCGAGACCAGCTACTTTCTCTTGCTCAACATGTCATCAGAGCCTCTTGGATATGCCATCTCAGTCACCTGCGTACAACCAAACGTTACGGAACCCAAGTTCAAATGTAATATGGAATATGACTGCATAATGACCGGCTGCCGTGAAAGTATAAATTGCCACGTAAGAAGCTCTTCACTCTCTGATGGGCTACCGATAGTGTACGACTTAATAATTCCCAAGGGAAAGATTTCTGATGATCCAAATGGTATCATGCTCGAAGCCACCATTCTCAGCAGATCATGTCTTCGAGGAAAGGGTTCGACTCCTGATATTCAACGAACGTCATATATTAAAACTGCTAATACTGCTGTTGCTGCCGCTATCGCTGCTGCTGCTGATGATGATGATGATGATGACGATGATTATGATGTTGATGATGAGGACGACGACGACGATGACGATGACGATGACGATGACGATGACGATGACGATGATGACGACGAGGACGACGACGACGACGACGATGACGACAACAACGATGACGATGATGATGATGATTCTTCAAGCTCATCGTCGTCATCTTCATCGGCACTGTCGGAGTCTCGACAAGGAGGAGAAGGAGTAGGAGGCGGGCGGGGACGAGGGCGAGGGCGAGGACGTGGGACAGGAAGAGGATGGGGACGAGGACGATAAGGGGGAAAGGGCCTGACTTCTACTCTTTGAAAAAGCCCTGTTCTTGCTAGTTCTCATAATACTGATGATGATTATGATAGACAAGTCTTAGCAGATCCCGTCTTCGATTAAAGGACCCGACTGCTGCTCTTCAATGAAGGCTTTGTTCTTCTGATATATAGACCTTTAAGTTTAGATTGGACTGGCCATGCTCTTTAGTGTGGACTGGCTGTTATTATATATGGTTTTCACCGTTCTGTTTCTGGGATATATAAGTCGAGGGTCTTTATAGTCCTATAAGTATTGCAGTTGTAGAGCATGGCTGCGGCTCCTTTAACACATTAAAGGGCAGCGTATGGTGACGCATGTTCAAGGGTAACCTTTTGGATGACGCAAATCCAAAATAGATAAAAATGTTATCGTAAGTTAAAAAACATCATAGTTGATTCAACAATGTTCCTACTACAAAATAGTTTAGTAGGTTTATGTTACTTCCTCTGTTCCATAATTCTTGTCATGGTTTTAATTCAAACCTGAACTGAAACCTCAACCAGAATATGGAACGGAGGGGCTATGTCAGTAAATTTCTCGGCATTACACACCTTTTGCAGTTATTTGGTTTTAGACTCCTGCACACATGGAATGGCTTCTCTTTAATTTTTGTGTTTTTCCTGGATCGCAAGGTGCCCAATCAGATGTCTGATCGTCTTAAAAAAGAAACAAAATCCTAAGGTAACTTCAGATGAAAGAAATGGTTTGATTTGTGATGGTGCCCAAGCGCAAAGGTTTTTGTTGAGGGTAATTTCAGATGAGTCTCAAGATATGTCAGACTTTTTGGTACCACGGTTGTTTCAGTGAAGTTTCTTCTGTTTCGCCGTTTTTGCTGCCACAGTGTGATTGTACTTTTGCTGATGCAATAGGAAAATGGTGTGTTAGTGCTGCTGCATGGCATTTTGCTAGCTCATTTGCAAGCCAGTCGACATTGAACCACCTTGCAGCAATTTTGTCTGCATTGGTAGCAGCATACATCTACAGTTTGCTCTTTGCCTATGCGGTTGCAGGTATCAGCAGTGTAGCAATATAAAGTATCAGAGATCGATTAATTGGATGCCACTTGCCTTATCCAAGCATTCAAAGAAAGAAGTAATTTCCACACTGAATCTGGTAGTGGCCAATCAGATGTTTGAAAATGTGCAACTATGAAGCCCTACGGAATTATGTAATTCCAGGTAGTAGTTAACTTCTTGGTGGTTGCTCTCTGCTCCTTCGTCTCTTGATTTGTTGAACTTGATAAGTCTAGCTATAATAGTGTCTGTTTGTGAGGTGATAACTTTGCTGAGTGCAAGATTCATGCAGCTTATTCTGTGAATCAGTTTTATGTAGATCTATTGTCGAGCCTATTCTATATAGTACTGACAGAATGGGTCTGGTACTATGATAAGGTATCTAATGGGTAAAATTATACTAATAAGCTGGTATAGAAATCACACTGACCACATAAACTGCAGACATATAGAACGATTCATTCGCGGCCAGACTGCGGTACATAAACGGCAGCTTCCTGCGTCAAGGATGAAATGCAAATGTTTGTCGAGCTTCTACAGCTAGAACATAGTGTGGATCAGCAAGGATTGACGGAGCAAGAGCCTCGTGAATCTAGCGCACGACACAAATGAATGGCATGATGTGGTAACCAATAATCCAGACATATCATCAATGAACACTCATTCATTTGGGTCCGCGCAGACAAAAAACATGGTCCAACGTGCCAACCAAAACGGACGGCTGTCCATTTTCATGTCCGCTTCGACCCATTTTCAGCCAAAATTTGGTTTGGATTTGGGTCCGCGGGAACACGCCACAGACTCCCGCAGTGTCCTCCGCATGTGCTTCCCTGGCTCGACTGTCGATGGCACACCATTTCCATTCCCACCTTTTCTCTCTCCCAAAACCTCTCTCCCTCCCGCCCTATAGCCATGGCCGACGAACCCGCCCCTATCCCTGATGTGCCTGCCTGCGTTGTTGCCCAGAAGAAGCCGAAGAAGGAGATCACCCTGGAGCACGGGGTGTCCAAGATGCGAAGCGGGCCAACCAGAGAAGGAAGGAGAAGAAAAAGAAGACGCCACCACCGCTCATGCGGACACCGAGGCCATCGCAGCCAAGGCCGCACAAACCACCACTAGTAGAAAGCAGGACTTTGGTTTGGGCAGGGCAAGCCCATTAGTCCCGGTTCAGTCACGAACCGGGACTCATGGAGGCATTCGTCCCGGTTCTTTAGCCTAGGGGGCCGGCCGGGGCCTCGTGGGCATTGGTCCCGGTTCGTATGGACCCATTTGTCTCGGTTCTAGGCACGAACCGGGACCAATGGGCCTCGCTCTTGGCCCACAAACATTGGTCCCGGTTCTTGGCTCGAACCGGGACAGAAGGCTGGGCTTTAGTCTCGGTTCCAACCCAGAACCGGGACATTAGAGTTGCCTATATATACCCCGTCGCCGCGGCAGAGCACTCCACAGTGCTCTGTTTTTTCTGGCCGGCGAGGAGAGGGCATTTGGGTGCTCTAGCTTACCTCCTATGCACATGAGGTGTTTGATGAAATGCCCGAGCCATGCTAGTTAAGCTTTCTCCTCTCGAAACTCGACCTCCAAGCTCCATTTTCCCCGAGATTTGTCTAGGTTTAGCGGTCCGTCACGTCCCGTCTCCGACTTCACCGCCGTCGATCGCCCACGCCGATCTCGTCGCCTGCACCACCGTGGTGAGCCTCTTGTTCTTATCTTCTTCTGAAAGAAAAAAAATTCTTACTTGAGATAAATACTTGTCTAATTTTCTTACTTTTATTATTGCTTGTTATTATATAGTGCGATGGTTTTGGTATCCGCCCCCGTCGGCCCTCGTCCTGGCTATGATTCGGATGTGGTATATATTATCTTTTATAACTATTTGGTTCATTTATTGTTTATGACAATTATGCCCATCAAGTTGACATAGATTTTATTTATGTAGGAGGTAGTTGAACCGGAAATTTTAACCGACCCTATTGTCAAGAGGTTAAATTTAGTTGAAGAAGAAAACAATTACTTGAAGGAAAAAATAAAAAAAATTGAGGAGGAGAAGATGATATTGGAGTTGCATGTTGCGGATGTCGTCGATGATCACAAGATCAAGATGGATGCAAGATTGGAAAGATTAGAAAATATGCCATTCATCCCGAGGCTTGGTATCATTATGCCGTTGGATCAATTTTTACCTTGGTTGTGATTATGATCGCATTTGTTGTTGCATTGAAAGGTTTTATATAGTTTCAATGTATGGTTTAACTAGATGCTCTGGAGAGCTATATGTTGTTCAATGAAAACTATGTATGTACTTTGTTTTTAGTGTGATGACGAACTTCTATTAATTAGGTCACTTGTCTATTCATAAGAGCTATATGTACTAAATTAATGATGTGGCTTTGAATGGTGCATTTTGAACACAGAAAAACTATGGAGTTCAAACAAGTTAGAAAAATGAAATCCCTTTGTAACAGACGAGTTTCCGTATGAAACCCTCATACTTCGAAAAAGATTGTCCGTTTTGTACACGAAGTGCATCCAGTTTTTGTCGTAACTCTCTCTACTTTCTTGCACATGCTATGTGGGTGAAATGATGATACCGTGTCAACTTTCAACCTTTTCAGAGTTCATTTGTAGTGCTTTTCAATTTCAGGGTCTTATAGCTCAAAATAATCAGTAAATGCATGAAAAATAACAAATGAAGTCAAAAAGGGTTGAAATTGATGATGTGGCATTGAATGGTGAATTTTCAACACAGAAAAAGTATGGAGTTCAAATAAGTTCAAAAAAATGAAATCCCTTTGTAACAGACGAGTTTCCGTATGAAACCCTGATACTTCGAAAGAGATTGTCCGTTTTGTACACGAAGTGCATCCAGTTTTTGCCGTAAGCCTCTCTACTTTCTTGCACATGCTATGTGTGTGAAATGATGATACCATGCCAACTTTCAACCTTTTCAGGGTTCATTTGTAGTGATTTTCAATTTCAGGGTCTTATAGCTCAAAATAATCAGTAAATGCATGAAAATAACAAATGAAGTCAGAAAGTGTTGAAAATTGATGATGTGGCTTTGAATTGTTCATTTTGAACACAGAAAATTATGGAGTTCAAATAAGTTCAAAAAAATGAAATCCCTTTGTAACAGATGAGTTTCCGTATGAAACCCTGATACTTCGAAAGAGATTGTCCGTTTTGTACTCGAAGTGCATTCAGTTTTTGCCGTAAGCCTCTCTACTTTCTTGCACATGCTATGTGTGTGAAATGATGATACCATGCCAACTTTCAACCTTTTCAGAGTTTATTTGTAGTGCTTTTCAATTTTAGGGTCTTATAGCTGAAAAATTCAGTAAATGCATGAAAAATAACAAATGAAGTTAGAAAGGGTTGAAAATTGATGATGTGGCTTTGAATGATGCATTTTGAACACAGAAAAAGTATGGAGTTCAAATAAGTTCAAAAAAATAAAATCCCTTTGTAACAGACGAGTTTCCGTATGAAACCCTGATACTTTGAAAGAGATTGTCCGTTTTGTACACGAAGTGCATCCAGTTTTTGCCGTTAGACTCTACTTTCTTACACATGCTCTGTGGGGGAAATGATGATACCATGCCAACTTTTAACCTTTTCAGAGTTCATTTGAAATGATTTTCAATTTTAGGGTATTATAGCTCAAAATAATCAGTAAATGCATGAAAATTTAATAGCAAAAAGAATTATCATAAAATAAAATAAATAAGTAATTTGAAACAAAATAATATAAACTTTAATAAAATATATAAGTAGAAACAAAATAAAATAAAATAAAATAGACTTTAATAACATAAATAAAATTTATGAAACTAAAATTATCAAAGTATTTTCTGTTCAAAACATTATAAGCAACCTGTAAAATTTATGAAACTAAAATTATATAAAATTGTTGCAACTAAAATTATCAAAGTATTTTCTATTCAAAATCATTAAAAGAAAAAAATCATAAAGAACTTTTTTGTTAGAAACTTTAATAGCAAAAAGAATTATCATAAAATAAAATAAATAAGTATTTAGAAACAAAATAAAATAAAATAAATAAGTATTTTGTTGTAAGTAGAAACAAAACAAAAAATAAAGCAAAAAAGAAAACAAAAAA
>NW_024120420.1:0-10411 GCF_003073215.2 Triticum urartu
AGCTGAACGTGTGCTAAAACTCGGAGGTGCCGTAGTTTCGGTGCTTGATCGGTCGGGCCATGAAGACGTATGACTACATCAACCGCGTTGTGCTAACGCTTCCGCTGTCGGTCTACAAGGGTACGTAGATCACACTCTCCCCTCTCGTTGCTATGCATCACCATGATCTTGCGTGTGCGTAGGAATTTTTTTTGAAATTACTACGTTCCCCAAGACCCATGTGACCACTTATTTGAATAGCTCAAATTTCACTGGGTTTAAAAACTATTTGAATGGCTCAAATTTCACCGATGCGAAAAAGTGCGCCTACGTGACTAAACTCAACTCATGTGTCATCTCCAAATCTTCAGAAAAGAACAAAGGCGATGACCCCATCAGAAATGGACCACAGACATTGCATCACATCATATTAAAGTGCTAGTACACATAAACATATTGCAAATTTCTTTTGTTCCATTTGCCTGAAGTTTCTGACAAACCTATATACCTATAAACAGTAACAACAACATAAGTTCACTTGCTTGACCAGAAAAACACTAACATTTGGGTCCTTATGGGTTTTAGGTACTACTAGTAAATTACGATACCACCCCACTCTAGAAAGGAAAGGTAACCATTATTCATTCTCATCCTCATGCCAGCACAACTATGGAAGCTGAATGGTGGGTCACCTATCACCAGATGCAGCTACCGCAGCACCGCGACAGGACGCCACCCTTCTTGGCGTTCACATTTTCCTTAGACTGCTCCATCATCTTCTCCACTAGCTGTAAGAAATAAAAGATCACAGCCACAAGGTGTTTTCATCAGCACACACACATTGACTATTTGAAGACCTAGCATTTAAATTGTCACAAACAATTGGCAAGTGATGGCAAGTGTAGAAGAATTGCCACATGATGGTGGGAAAATGTACATACCATTTGTTTCTTGGTCAGCAAAATCGTCTTTGCAACAAAACGGTGAAACAGTTTAGTAAGGTAAGAACTGAAAAGACTAAGAAAACTAAATTTTCTCATGGTTTTCATTGGCAAGCAACTTCGTACCTCCTCAGCTTTCAGACGAGCGTTCTCCTCCTTGAGGTGGTTTAGTTCGGCTTCAAGCTCCTTGGTATAAGCCTGTCCGATTAAGAAAGACAAAGAGTGTAAGTGTCACCAACCTTGTTACCAGTTATCACCATTGCAGAAATGGCATTGCATAAAGCCAACAATTTTGGCGGCCAAGTAAGTACCCGCTTCCTTCCACGCGATTGTGCGGCTGACTCACGGTTCTTGATCATGCGGTGGTGGCGCGCTCAATGCTCCTCTCACATGACTGATCCTATGGAGCGCCGCGCTTCCGCGCGCCGCCGTTCTCCATCATCGCTCTGTCACCCATACAGTTCATGCACAAACACTCTAGCATCTATCAAGCAATTGGGGATGACTAGGTCATCTATATATGAGTATATTGACTTAGGAGTCAAATGAGAACATTTGATCATAGGTCATACTCATCGTTTAATCACAAGTGGGGTTATCACTTTTACATAAAGCATTGTTGTGTTCACACCATTAGAGTTGCTTTAGCTCAATTGATTAGAGTAAAGCTCCCCTAGATGTGTTATCCCCCCTTAGAGAGATCAACTAACCTTGGGTTTGTCGATGATGACTTCATGTAGGTGTTGAAGATGTGGATGCTCAATGCTGATGTAGATCATTCGGAGCAATCCTTTGGAGTGAGTTGCACTTTCAATACCTACACGGGTTAGTCCCACAAGGAACAAACAAGGATATCCATAGACATAGAGTGATGTGTACACAAGATGATTACCATGGAACCATTAGGTTACCTTGTCCCTTGTCTTACCAACAAGAGGGTTTGTGACTCCTTGAACTAGTGCAAGATATGGAAGGTGTTTGCACTTGTCCTCGCCAAAATGATATGAGTGAAGTATGTTGGCGGAGTCACCCTCAAGAACTCTCTAGTTCTTGTTCTTCGGGATCCACACCATCTTGATGAGAATCCTTGGAGTTGTAGTCATACTTGATGAAGTAGAACTTGATGTAGTCTTGGGAACCCACTTGACCAAGGCTTTGGGAGCTTCCTCGAATGCATCAATCTCCTCTTGAAGCTTGTCCTTCCCTTTTTGCGTGTGGTCTTGTGGTGGAGGATCATCTTGAGATTGTGCTCCTTTGAAAGAAGTAGGATCATATTTCTCTTGTTGAGGAACAAACTTCGTCTTGGGGTATTGATCTTCTTCCCACTCAACTCCATTGGCATTGAACTTTCGTTCGAAACCAACACCTTGATTCTTCCGGTGTCTTCCTTGCTTGCGTACAATTTCCTCAAATCATTGTATTTAGCATGCTTGTTGTTACTACTAGATGAAGAATCTTTCTTGTTCTTGTTACTAGATTTGACTTGTGGCATCTAAGTAGACAATATTAAACGCCTGGCAATGTAAGAAGAACTTTTCTTGCGAAGATCATCATTGATTGCCCTTAAAAACTCATGTTCTTGCTCAAGGTTGAGCTTTTCAAAGCGTAGCTTTTCATGAGTCTTTAAAAGTTCTCGATGATCTTCCAAGGTAGTTTCATGAGCTAACTTAAGAGTGTTTAGTTCTTTAGTTAGACGCTCAATCTCCTTCTTATCATCGTCATTTGTTTTATCTTGATTATCATGATTAATAGCAAGCTCATCATAGTTTTCATAACTAGAGTTGTCAGCAAGTAAATCATCATCTCCTAGCAAATCATCTTCATCACTATTGAAATCAACATACTCGGGGTGTGTTACCTTTGGACCTTTAGCCATGAAGCATCTCCCAATTCCTTCATTTGGTGAGTCAAATATGTCATAGGACTTGGTTGTCACAAGTGCTAGTCCGGCAACACCTTCATCTTGAGTATATTCGGAGTCGGAGTGATAACTTCTTTCGGAGTGATCGTCAGAGTCAGAGTCGGAACCGGATGCCCATTCACCAACATGAGCTTGATGTCTTCTTTTTGTGTAGCTCCTTGATGACTTGTCCTTCCTTTCCGAGTCCTTGCTTCTCCGAGAGGGTCTTCGTTCATAACGATCATCTCTACTCCTTCTTTCTCTTGATGGTGATTCTTCTCTTCTACTTCTTCTTTTGTAGGGAGAATCTTCTTTTCTTTTGTAGGGAGACATACACTCATTGGAATAGTGTCCGGGTCTTCCACGATTGTAGCAATTGCGCTCACGACTAGAAGATCTTTTGTCATTGTAGGACCTTGACTTGGAACTTTTTTCCTTGCTTATACTCTTGTAGACCTTGTTGAAGTTCTTCACCATTAGACTCAATTCTTCATTGAAGGTTTGCTTCTCACTTGATGACGTGGGAGCATCACACGAGGCTTTGTAAGCACCACTTGACTTGTTGTGAAGTTCTTCCTTATCCTTGAGTGACATCTCATGAGCAACAATTCTTCCAATAACTTCCGTTGGCTTGAGATCTTTGTAATTGGGCGTCATTTGGATCAATGTGCACACGGTATCATATTTTCCATCCAAGGCTCTTAGGATCTTCTTGATGATGAATATATCAGTCATCTCTTCACTTCCTAAGCCGGCAATCTCATTTATGATGAGAGCAAGCCTAGAGTACATTTCAGCGACGCCTTCACCATCCTTCATTTTGAACTTGTCAAGCTGACTTTGAAGCACATCCAATTTGGATTCCTTGATAGATTCGGTACCTTCGTGCATATCAATCAAAGTATCCCAAATTTCCTTTGCATTCTCAAGACGGCTGATTTTGTTGAATTCTTCAGGGCATAATCCGTTGAAGAGAATATCACAAGCTTGAGCATTGTATTGTAGCATCTTCAACTCTTTCGCGGTAGCTTCACAGTTTGGTTCTCTCCCATCGAATAATTCACCTTGCAAGCCAATACACACAATATCCCAAACGGTGGGATTATGTCCAAGAATATGCATTTTCATGTTATGCTTCCAACTAGCAAAATTTGTACCATCAAAGTAAGGACCTCTACGGTCGTAATTTACCTCGCTAGACGCCATACTCTCCTAGGTTGTGAAACCAAGGCTATGACCACCAAAAGCTATGGAAATCAAAGCAAATGGAGACCAAAGCTCTGATACCACTTGTAGGATCGAAAGTATATCTAGAGGGGGGGTGATTAGACTACTTACCAAATAAAAATCTAGCCTTTTCCCAATTTTAGTTCTAGGCAGATTTTACCAACTTAGCACAAGTCAAGCAATCAACATAGACATGCAATTCTAAGAGTATAGCAGCGGAAAGTAAAACAATTGCATATGAAGGTAAAGGGAGGAGTTTGGAGTGTGTAAACGCAATTTGAGACACAGAGATTTTTGGCGTGGTTCCAATAGGTGGTTCTATCGTACATCCACGTTGATGGAGACTTCAACCCACAAAGGGTAATGGTTACGCGAGTCCACGGAGGGCTCCACCCACGAAGGGTCAATGAAGAAGCAACCTTGTCTAGCCCACCATGTCCGTCGCCCACGAAGGACTTGCCTCACTCAGGTAGATCTTCACGAAGTAGGTGATCTCCTTGCCCTTACAAACTCCTTGGTTCAACTCCACAATCTTGACAAAGGCTCCCAAGTGACACCTAACCAATCTAGGAGACACCACTCTCCAAGAGGTAACGAATGGTGTGTTGATGATGAACTCCTTGCTCTTGTGCTTCAAATGATAGTCTCCCCAACACTCAACTCTCTCTCACGGGATTTGGATTTGGTGGAAAGCAACTTGGGGAAGGCTAGAGATCAAGATTCATGTGGTTGGAGTGGAATAACTTGACCTCAACACAAGTGTAGGTGGTTCTCTCTCAGAATATGTATGTTGGAAGTGTAGGCATGTTCTGATGGCTCTCTCCATAAATGAAGAGTGGGTGGAGGGGTATAAATAGCCTCCACACAAAATCTAACCGTTACACACAAATCACCAAACTCGGTGGGATCGAATCATGAAACTCGGTAAGACCAATTTAGTTCAAAATGTGAACGTTAGGAATTTCGGTGGGACCGACATGTCAACTCGGTGGGAACGATTTTGTTAGGGTTAGGGCATAACGTAATCTCGGTGAGACCAACTACACAAACTCGGTGAGACCGATTCTGGTAATGGACTAACAGAGAGTTGGTCAGGCAAACTAGGTGGGACCAATTCGCTCATCTCGGTTGGACCGAAGTGTTACGAAAGGGAAACAGAGAGTTTGCATTGAAATCTTGGTGGGACCGATCGCTCATCTCGGTTTGACCGAAACACTACGAAGGGAAACAGAGAGATTACAATCCCATCTCAGTGAGACCGAGATCCCTAGCGGTGAGACCGAAAAGACTAGGGTTTCTGGCAGTGGCTATGTCAACTGAACTCGGTGGCGCCGGATAGAAAATTTTGGTGGGGCTGAGTTTGAATTTTGGTTTGGGTCATATGTGGATGTGAGAAAGTAGTTGAGGGCTTTTGGAGCATATCACTAAGCACTTTGAGCAAGTAAGCCATTAGGCAACACCTCATCCCCTCTTAATAGTATTGGCTTTTCCTATGGACTCAATGTGATCTTGGATCACTTAAAATGAAAAGATGTAGAGTCCTGAGCCTTGAGCTTGAGCTAATCCTTTGTCCTTAGAATTTTGAGGGATCCACTTTTCTCATCCATGCCATGCCAATCACTGACTTTCCTGAAATGTTTATCTTGAAATAGTATTAGCTCAATGAACTATATGTTCTTATGAATTACCAAAACCACCCAGGGATAGTTGCACTTTCAAATGTTTCCGTTTCCTAAAAAACAACTTCCACATCCCTTTGTGCGTAATGCCAAGGAAGTTTTGGAGGGTTCGTGGTCCTTCCGGATTGAACTCCCCCATGCTGAGAGGCCTACGCTAGCATGGCAGAGCTCGGCGGACTAGCATTACTTGAATCACGTCGACAAGATCTATGTCCTTCTCAAGGAGGGTTCGGATGCGGCTCTGTAGGGTCTACACTTCATCAACTGATCCCCAGTCCAGCCCCTTATTGATCCATGATGCAAGCTATAACGGAGGACCATAACGGAATGCAGGTATAGCTGCCCACTTGGTGCTACGAGGTTCCGTGATGTAAAACCACTCTCGCTGACATTGGTTGAAAGTCTCTGTGAAGGAGCCTTTTGGCCAGAGAGTGTTGGTAAGCTTGCTTACTATAACACCGCCACACTCCGCCTGTTCCCCGTCGACTACCTTCGGCTTCACACTAAAGGTCTTGAGCCATAGGCCGAAGTGTGGGGGGATTCGGAGGAAGGCCTCGCACGTGATGATAAACGCCGAGACGTGGAGGAAAGAATCCGGAGCTAGATCGTGAAAATCTAGTCCGTAATAAAACATTAGCCCCCGGACAAAGGGGTGGAGAGAGAACCCTAGCCCTCGGAGGAAGTGAGATATGAATATGACCCGCTCGCCGGATCTGGGGGTCGGAATAACCTGTCCTTGAGCAGGAAGCCTATGGGAGATCTCCGCGGTCAGGTATCTGGCCGCCCGAAGCTTTGCGATATCCTCCTCTATAACGAAGGACGCCACCCACCAACCTTGAGGGCTGGGTCCGGACATGATGGGGAAGCTTGGAGTTATGGAGTCGAACCTTGGGTGCTAGAACTTGAGGTTGGAAAGGCCGAGGAGAGGTTTGGCGTAAAAAGACGGCCCTTGGTTCCTTTATAAAGGTACCGGGTATTGAACACCTCCTCCTGAGCCTGAAGACTTGCGTATTCCTAAGGAATCTTTTCAATAGAATGGTTGGGTTACCCATGCTCGCATTGATGAGAATCCCGCAATAAGGGGACACGATCTCTGCTTTGACAGGACGTGCCAATAACAACCACACCTCGAAACGTGGAACAATGGGATAGGAAACAGTTCGAGATAAATAACCGGGCGAGCATGATGTCACGTTATAAAATTTATCAGCAAATTGGACTCGTAAAATACTATGCTCTATGGCTGTGGTACTTATGTTACAGGTCCGGACACGATCATTACGTCCGTAGACTATCTTGGAGTTCGGAAGGAGGAACCCGCCTTGCAATGCCGAAGACAGATCTACGTGTCAGATACCTTGTCATTGAAGCCAGGTTCAGGGGCTGCTGAGGGAGTCCTGGACTAAGGGGTCCTCAGGTGTCCGGCCTGTTAGCCATGGGCCAGACTGATGGGTTGTGAAGAACACGAAGACCGAAGACTGCACCCATGTCCGGATAGGACTCTCCTTGGCGTGGAAGGGAAGCTTGGCGACCAACTATGAAGATTCCTTTCTTTCTAACCGAACTTGTGTAACCCTAGATCCCTCCCGTGTCTATATAAACCGGAGGGCTAGGTCCGTAGATAGGCCGAATCCTCATAATCATAGCCAGACTAGACTTTTAGGGTTTAGTCATTACGATCTCGTGGTAGATCAACTCTTGTAATAATCATATTCATCAAGATCAATCAAGCAGGACGTAGGGTATTACCTCCATAGAGAGGGCCCGGAGTCCGAGAAGGACTCCTGCCTTTCGGGCAAAACCGACTTTGAGGAGGCTTTTACTCTAAGTTTCAACCCCGAGCTAAGACTCCATCTCTCTCACACACACGCACACACCCACCCCCACCCCCCAGACACACACGCACACACTAAGACTCCATCTAACACACACATGCTTTAGGCGGAGCATTTGTTCCTACCACCCTTCGTCCAACCTTACCCGTATGATAAACAATCACCTTAATTTACTTGTATAACATGGACAAATTCCACTTTACTTTAGTAGTTAGAAAACTTATCATCTCTACTCTTATAAAAAATGAGTTGGTGATGATGGTGTGCCTCCCATCTTGTAATATAAACCGTCCGATCTATATCTGACGGATAGAAAGCAAACTATGATAATTTTTCAAAAGATACCCGCACCTCTCTCCACATCCTTATCTCCCACAACCTCATTGCTGAGCAATTAAAAAAGGAAGTCTCTGGAACAATCTAGCATGGTGGCCTCTATCGCCTGCCAGTACCGTCCATCCCCATGCCTCCGCCCAGTCCGACCACCAGTCACCACCACGCTCCACTCATCCTCACCTTATCTCCCATCTTTCATTTTTTCGATGAAATTCTTGAGATACCAGTTTTCCAATAAAATTCTCAAGATATCATTAGTTTTTACACATGGGATTACTCCTGCATGGGTCAAACACAATAGGTGTTTTGTAAAAAATGCATATTGATGTTCTGTGCCATGCACGAGCATCTTGCTTGTAATTATATAACGCAAATCACGAGCGGGAAGTGACATTTTTTACACAACCATGTTAACATGGCCATGTAAAATCACTAGCTAAAGTGTAATACCATTATACTTATATCCCGATGCAAAAGGTTGAGTACATGTTCGAAGAGTAGAGTCACACACACGCACTCTACCTCTCAGAATCTCTCTCACACACCAGTTACGTGACGCCCACTTAAGCAGACACGTATGTTACAATTTGTGCACCCGTGGGTACACATGATGGTGCGCATTTATTTAAGCCGGATGGCGAACCCAAACAATAGCTGCATTCATTCCCCTCCCGCCGCCTCTTCTCTGGTCGTTGTTGCCCGGTAGCCATGGCCCGGCCGAAGGTAACGACATGGCGCTTTAATCTGGAAATTTTATTGGCCATGCATGCATCTTTTTGTGCTAGCACTCCTATATAAGGGTTGACCGGTTGCTTCCCACGGACATGCGCGGGCGGTGGAAGAGGAAGGAGAAGGTAAGCGGGCTATGGAGTAACATTTTTACCACAATTTCTTAGGAAACTGAGTGCAATAAGTGAGTAGTTTTGCAAACTACTAGTACTACACCTAAAACGGTTCAAAACCAATACTTCCTTGCCAGCGCGCGCTTCCCGCGTGAAACGGACAGCGTCTCCCTGGAGCGTCAGTGCCGCATTAATGCCCGGCCAAAGCGGAGGCGACCTCTCGCTGGCGCCGACTTTGAAGCAGCGCGACGGCCGAGAGAGCGTTGCTTCCCGGTGCACACGACTGCTCCGCATCGAGGCTGGCCATAGTTTGGATGAGTCTCCATCGTGGGGAGCCACACTAACTGCGATGATATGGATCGTTCCATATATGAAGAACACGCGGGACTAGAACTACGAGATGGACATGTACCCAGGAGTGGACGTACGAACCTGAGTAATGTAGCGCAATAAGTGAAGTAGAAAGGCACAAATAGTATGAACATGCGTGGCATATAGGCATTTTTCTCTTACTACGTACCACTAAATGTTGTACGTGCAATGCACGGTGATGTTATGGAGTACGTGCCTAAGTACTCTACTACTACTATATTAATTGGAGGCACATATTAGGTTTTATATTTGTTTACGTGTATGCCCCGAGACCTTCCAACTAGACGTGTCTTTCTCTCCGGGTCGCACTTTGTATCGTTCATACCACTAGTACTACTACGTGTGGTCTCTAACCGAGAAGTGGAAGAAGTGGAGACGCTCTACCACGTTGTTCATGTCCCACTCCTTTCGCTGATGTGTGTGACATCCAACACGTGCCGTGTTTGGCACTCCTTTGTTGTAAGAGTTGAAACGCTAGCATTCATCAGAAAAAAATATAAATCAGCAGTGATACTATACCACGTGGTTTCCTTGCTCCTCGATATCGGAAACAATACTTTCGTTTGCCAACATGTGGGACGTCGACCATCTTGGTCCACTTGACATGCATGCAGAACTCCAAGGGAGAGTCACCCCGGTCGTCACGCCGCAGTAATAATGACTAATGAGCCGTCAAATCACAGGCCCAACCTTCCCCACTATGAAGTTGCTTGGAGGAAGGAACCATCATGGCTTCGCTAAACTCCGCTTCTTGAAGAAAACTACTGTACCAGCAGTACTGCTAGCTACAGTAGTTACTCCAGCAGAGGCCTCCTTTCGTTCACAGGAGAGGAATTTTATAGGAATATGAAAATCATAAGAAGTGAGATGACATGCATCTCAATTCCTATAGAGAAAGAGATGCCATTTGATGCATATATAGGATACGAATTTTTCCATTGAGTCTAGGCTAATGTACTGGTAATTTGCTCTAAAAACTACAGTAGTAAATAGTAGTACTGGTACATGCTCGTACTCAGACACAGACACACACACTAACTACTAGTACTACTACTTCTCACATGCTGGCCAGACGCCGTCGTTCTCCTTCTCGGCTTTGTCGGTGACACCCCACCGTGCTTGGATCTCCGCCGACCTCTCCGCAGCAGCGTGTGCGTCCTCTTCTTTCTTGCGGCGGTGGCCCTCTCTTTTCTTGAGTGATTTCTGACTTCTCCGCTCCCTCTGTGCGGCTTTGGCCGCCTCTTGCTCTACCGCCCATTCGGCCTTGGCATCTTCAAATTCCTCCCACATAGTTGTGAGG
>NW_024120421.1:0-14621 GCF_003073215.2 Triticum urartu
AGAAGAGCTCGACTCGGGGTGCGTTGTGGAGCAGGTCACTTGGCAGAACAGCTTCGGCTCCATAGACCAAGAAGAAAGGAGTTTGTCCGGTCGACCGATTGGGAGTTGTCCTTAAACGCCACAGAACTGACGGAAGTTCATCGACCCAAGCGCCTGTTGCGTGTTTGAGATCACGCATCAGTCGGGGTTTCAGTCCTTTGAGAATTAGGCCATTGGCTCTTTCTTCTTGTCTGTTCGACTGCGGGTGAGCGACTGAAGCATAGTCGACTCATGTGCCTTGAGAAGCGCAGAAAGCTCTAAACTCATCAGAATCGAAGTTCGACTCGTTGTCCGTGATGATGCTGGGTGGAACTCCATATCTGAATGTCAATTCTCTGATAAAACTGACAGCGGTGCTGACCTCAAGGTTCTTGATAGGTTTAGCTTCGATCCATTTGGTAAACTTGTCGACTGCTATGAGTTCTCAGTGGTCCAACCATATCCAACCCCCAAACAGCAAAGGGCCAGACGAGGGGAATGGTCTTCAGGGTGGATGCTGGCTTGTGAGACATGTTAGAGTAAAACTGGCAGCCTTCACATCTGTCGACTATATCTTTCACCATTTCACTTGCTCGTGGCCAATAGAATCTGGCTCGGTATGCTTTATCCACGATGGCCCGAGAGGACGCATGGTGACCACAGGTCCCCGAGTGGATGTCGTTGAGGATCATTCGACCTTCTTCTGGCGTTATGCACTTTTGACCGACTCCAGTCACGCTTTCCGTGAACAGTTGTCCTCTTATCGTAGTAAAGGCCTTGGATCGACGGACGATCTGCCGAGCCTCTTCTTCGTCTTCTGGGTGTTCTTTTCTGAGGATGTACGCAATGTACGGCACTGTCTAGTCGGGTGTGATGACCAGAACCTCGATAATTAGGTCGACCACTGCTGGGACCTCGACTTCAGTCAGATCTGTGGTGCTCTTAGACTGCGGGGGCTCTTCAGTAAAAGGATCTTCTTGAACGGTCGGTGTGTGAATATTTCCAAAAACACATTGCTGGGAATGGCTTCTCTCTTGGAACATATCTTTGCCAAGTCATCGGCTGCTTGATTTTTCAGTCGGGGTATGTGATGGAGCTCTAACCCCTCAAACTTCTTTTCCAACTTCCTCACCGCGTTGAAGTAACCAGTCATGGCTGGGCTTCTGACGTCCCACTCCTTCATCACTTGATTGACTACCAAATCTGAGTCGCCGTAGACCATGAGGCGACGGACGCTGAGTGAGATGGCCATACGCAACCCATACAGGAGTGCTTCATATTCAGCTTCATTATTGGAGGAATCAAAGTGAATCTGGAGGACATATCTTAGCTTGTCTCCTCGGGGGGATACCAGGACCACCCCAGCACTGGAACCATTCAGCATTTTGGATACATCAAAGAACATGGTCTAGTGCTCCGAGTGAACTTGAGTTGGCAGTTGTTGTTCAATCCACTCGGCGAGGAAATCTGCTATTGCTTGGGACTTAATAGCTTTCTTTGCCTCGAACTTGATATCTAAGGGAAGGAGTTCAATCGCCCATTTTGCCACTCGACCAGTTGGATCTCTATTGTGCAAAATCTCTCACAATGGAGCGTCGTTGACGACTGTAACAGAGTGATCGGAGAAATAGTGTGCAACCTTCTTCGTGGTCATGTAAATTCCATAAACGAGCTTCTGATAGTGCGGATATCTCTACTTTGACGGAGTCAGAACTTCTGAAATATAATAAACTGGGCACTGAACTTTATAGGCTTTTCCCTCTTCTTCCCGCTCGACCGTAAGTACTGTACTGACGACTTGTCCAGTGGCTGCTATATAAAGCAGTAAAGGCTCTTTGCTGATTGGGGTAGCAAGCACCGGCTGGGTGGAAAGCAGGGCTTTTAGCTCTGCAAATGCTGCATCAGCTTCAGGAGTCCACTCGAACTTATCTGATTTCTTCATCAGTCGGTAAAAAGGCAGTGCATTTTCACCGAGGCGAGAAATGAATCGACTTAGGGCGGCCAAGCAACCAGTAAGCTTCTGGACATCATGCACACGCACAGGGCATTTCATTCGGAGTATAGCAACCACTTTCTCTGGGTTAGCATCGATCCCTCGTTCGGAAACAAGGAAACCGAGTAATTTTCCGCCCGGAACTCCAAACATGCACTTTGATGGATTGAGCTTGATATCGTACCTTCTGAGGTTGGCAAAGGTTTCAGCAAGGTCAGTTAGTAGGTCGGAACCTTTACGTGACTTGACCACAATGTCATCCATGTATGCTTCCACATTCCGACTGATCTGAGTGAGCAGGTACTTCTGAATCATCCGCATGAATGTGGCTCCAGCGTTTTTAAACCGAATGGCATAGTGACATAACAGAAGCACCCAAATGGGGTGATGAAAGCTATTTTTATCTCGTCGGGTCCGTACAGACGGATCTGGTGATACCCGGAGTAAGCGTCCAAAAAGGACAAACGCTCGCACCCTGCAGTCGAGTCGACTATCTGGTCGATGCGAGGGAGAGGAAAGTGATCTTTAGGGCAGGCCCGATTGATATGCTTGAAGTCAATGCACATGTGAAGTGAGTCGTCCTTCTTTGGGACCATGACAACATTAGCTAACCACTCGGAGTGGTAAATCTCACGGATAAAGTCAGCTGCCAAAAGCCGAGCCACCTCTTCACCGATTGCCTTCCTCTTCTGCATGGCGGACCGTCGAAGATGTTCTTTGACTGGTTTCACTTTTGGGTCAACTCGCAAACGATGCTCAGCCAATCCCCTGGGAACACCTGGCATGTCCGAAGGTTTCCATGCAAAGATGTCCCAGTTCTCATGGAGGAACTGGATGAGCGCTTCTTTCTATTTGGAGTCGAGTGAGGTTGAAATGTGAGTCAGAGCAGCATTGGGGTTGTCGGGTGAATGTGAATCGACTTTGTTTCACCAGACGACTGGAATGCTGAATCTGTGGCTGGCTTCTTGGCTCGCAACAAATCACTCGGATCTGCATTTTTTTGATATTCTTGCAATTCTGCCACGGCCATCTGTGCATCGGCGATCTTTGAACCCTTCTGGAAGCACTCTTCTGCCTTCTTCCGATTACCAGTGATAGTGATCACCCCTTTGGGACCAGGCATCTTCAATTTGAGGTACACGTAACATGGTTGGTCCATAAAACGTGCATAAGCTGGCCTGCCCAGAATAGCATGATAGGCACTCTGAAAATCCACAACTTCAAATGTCAACTTTTCTCTGGGGTAATTCTTGGAATCACCGAAAACCACGTCGAGAGCAATCTGGCCGAGTGATGCAGCCTTCTTGCCTGGAATAACCCCATGGAAACTCATGTTACTCTCACTGAGTCTGGACATCGGAATGCCCATTCCTTTCAATGTCTCTGCATATAGTATATTCAGGCCACTGCTACCATCCATCAGAACCTTTGTCAGTTGGGTGCCCTCGACTATTGGGTCGACCACCAACACTTGCCTCCCAGGGGTGGCTATGTGCGCTGGGTGATCGGACTGGTCGAATGTAATGGCAGTCTGGGACCACTTCAAATAACTGGGTGTCACAGGAGCGACCATGTTCACTTCTCTGTTGATGACTTTCAATCGACTTTTACTCTCAACGTCAGCGAAAATCATCAAGGTGGAATTCACGTGGGGATAACCATCATCATCCTCTTCCTCATCCTCAACCTTGTCAGCTTCCTTCTCCCTTTCCTTGGGCTGTTTCTCTCGGAATTGCTGGATTAGGAGTCGACACTGCTGAGTGGTGTGCTTCGGGTAAATGAAATTACCCTCTTCATCTTTTTTGGTGAGGATGTGGCACGGCAGATCCAGCACATCATTTACATCTTGATCTTTTACTTTCTTGGGGTTCCACGGCCCTTTGGACTTCCCCTTGAACTTTCCTTGAACCACAGCTAAGGCTTCACCGGGAGCAGCTGGCTCGGCCTTGCGCTTCTGTTTTCGACCAGAGTTTCCTCCTCTGGCTTCATGGGCAACTGCTTTGTGTTTGCCACTCCGGAGTCGGTCTTCTTCTTCACCGTTAGCATATTTGGTGGCAATTTCCATCATCTGAGTCAGAGTCATATCTCCTGTCCGACCGAACTTCATATTCAGCTCCCGATACTTGACGCCTTCTTTAAAGGCACAAATTGCTTGATGATCAGCCACATTCTCCACCGTGTGGTGCAATGTGATCCATCTCTGGATATAATCCCTCAAAGTCTCATTCGGGTTCTGAATGCAACACTGCAATTCAGTCAACCCTGCCGGCCGTTTGCAAGTACCTTCGAATGTTCTAACAAATACTCGGGCGAGATCTTCCCAAGTATAAATGCTACTAGGTGCTAACTGATTCAGCCATGCTCTAGCCGAGCCCTCCAACATCAGAGGAAGGTGCTTCATGGCCACTTCATCACTGCCGCCACCAATCTGGACAGCCACTCGGTAGTCTTCAAGCCAAGTGTCAGGCTTGGACTCACCAGTGAACTTACTGACTCTAGTCGCCAACCTGAAGTTGGGGGGAATCACGGCACTCTGGACCTGAGACATGCACTCTGCTGCTAGTTGGTAGATCTCTATCATGACCCTCTCGGTGAGCTCTGTTTCTGTCGACCAAGCCCTGAACGAGAATAGATTTCGCATCAAAGCCTGGCTCCCTGGGGTCGACTGGAATCCTTCGCCCAACACTGTGAGGGCATCTGTCATCATGTTGCCGAGGCACATACGACCCACTCCTTGGGGGAGGCGTGGGCATTCGACGACGATCATCGCGATCGACTCGGTGTTCATACTGCTCACGGTTTCTGTACTGATCTTGTCGATCTCCACGTCCCTCACGCCTCGAGGGCGATCTTGGGCTATGAGCCGACTGAACTGTATCGGCAACTACGGATCTGCTATGGATCCTATTCCGCGACTAAGATACCGCTGTATTCTGCTCTCCCGCCGCACGGAGCAAAGCTCGGATCTGTATCAGACCTCGGCCAGCTTCTGACAGGGAAGGTTGGATCAAGTCCGCTATCCGGGCTGCAGCTGTGAGATTCTGGATCGGGGTTCGGTATACCTGAGTCGGAGGCGGAAAAAGTTGGCGTCGACTGGATTCGGGAGCACGCTGCCGAGCGAGATCTTCGAGTGCGCGCCGAAGGTTCTCCAGTCGAGTGCGCTCAACCGAGTTGGCCAGGCGCGCCTGCTCCAAGGCCTGGGCCTTAGGGTTTTCTCCAACTATAGGAGTATGCAGTGCATCCATGTTCCGACGGCGAAGTTCCTCCCTCCGCTGCGAAGAGAGGGGTTCGGGGCGGTACTCTTCATGAACGCGCGATGGATCACCGTCCCCATCGCCTCCGTCTTCACGGGTTAATCCAGGAGGACTGCGTGGTCCATTGACCATCAAAACTTCTACCGCTGGGTCACTGCTGTCGCACTCGGATGCAGTCTCTACGGAGCCAGTCGACAGATCGAACAGGCCGTAGAGAGTTTCGTCGGGCTCGAGAAAGTTGCTGGAGCCGACTGATACTGGGTCGAGGGCTGCCGCAGGAGGACGCCGCGGACGCACGTGTGAAAGTGCGTCGCCCCGCGGGCAAGGAGTGCATCGACGTTGAGTGGAGCCTCCTGAAGCCAAGCGGAGTCGTCGGCGACAAACACGAGCGCGCCGAGACGGATCTCGCGGTCCTCAGCCAAACCTCCGCCTGGAACCATGATGAAGGGGATTGGAAAAATTGCAACTTCTCCAACAAGTCGCTAAGACACCTGCCCCACGGTGGGCGCCAACTGTCATGGTTCTAAGTCTGACAGTAGAATGGGGGGTAGGAATGTAAAGGCAAGATCCTAGCTATGGAGGAGTTGTACACGTGAGTTTTACGAGTTCAGGCCCTTCTCGGAGGAAGTAACAACCCTACGTCTCGGAGCCCGGAGGCGGTCAACTGGATATATGCGTGTGAGTTACAAGGGGTGAGAACCCTTGTCCCGGAGGAGGGGGTGGCTTATATAGAGTGCGCCAGGACCCCAGCCAGCCCACATTACAAAGGGTTCAATGTACATCAAGGCAGGGCGTTACTCGTAACGCTAGTAATAAAGAGATATAAATGATCTTTAAGGTTACAGAGTGAATGACCGACCGTTGTCATCCTGAGTGACGTTAGGTCTTCTACACTCCGAGTGGTTTCTTGTATCGTCGAGTGGTTCTTTGCATAGTCGAGTGTCTTCTATACTGTCAAGTGGAACATAGCTTCACGGTCGAGTGGATGATGATTTTGCTTCAACCGCTTCTGGTTCCTTCAGAGATGTCCTTGGGGAGGGTATCTTGGATAGATCCATGACCCTACCCTAGGTACATAGCTTGATCACGCATATTTTGTGATTTTGTCGTGGAGGAAAGGGATGTTACCATGTTTGCTGTTCAGAGCTTTTTCCATTGATTTTCATTGAGATACATGGGAACCAGCTGATTCTTTGTTTCTAGCAATTCACTTTTAAATTTTCCAATGGTAGTTTTGTGTTTCTTTAATCCAGTATATGCTGCAAACAATAATTACGATGAAAAACTATGAGAAAAATAGTTGTGTAACAATATAAAAAGAGTAGGTGTTGTAATATAGACAATATTTTGCTTTTTAAAAATTTACCTCTGCAAAGTTTGGGCCTAATATTACTCTCTCACTCTCTTTTGAATCTTGTCTGCTTTCCCAGATTTCTGTTATATCATCGAGCACTCTATTTTCCATATGATGTGGTATGTTTGTCTATGCTGGTCTTCGACCAAATACTGCCTTCAGTTGGGCTCCAGTAAGTTGCGTGCTTTCACTCTCTCTACGGATGCGCCTAAATATAGTTTTGCTGTGGCAGGGAGATAAATTAATTTTGGAGGTCAGCGTCAGTGAGAAACAGATTTTTACATTATTTTTGGCCTTGGTCCAACTATTTTGAGGTGCAATAGAAAACAACTCACTTTTTGAATTCCTCCTGCCAGCTGTCGCTCATGACTATTTCGAAAAGGTCGGACGCCTCCTTTTGTGTGTTGGAAGCAATGTGAATGTTTTGGGTATGGATTGGTGTTTCATCCTTTTTTCCTTTTTGTTGCATCTGTTTCTATCAGCGGAAGCAGATATGTAATATGTCAGCTCTCGTGATACCAAATACATTGGTCAACCATGGGATGTGTAGGTCATTACAAAAAAAGATAACTAGAAACAATTTTCTTACCTTTGTTGGTGGAAAAGAACTTTGAAGTTCCTGGTTTGAATTCTTTGATTCTTCCAGGTAGTTGCTCGCACTTTACTTGGTTTGTTTCACCAAATATGGCTGTAAAAAGGAACTCTAGTTTCCACTCGGCATTTACCTTGCTATGCTGCGTGAAGGTCATCAGATATTCTTTTAGTTTTCTTTGATGAGACAATTGAAGTATTCAAGGAGTGCTGCTTCTAAAAATAAAATTGTTGCACTTGTACTATTCACTTACATGGAAATCATCATCATCTTTTACGAGATCAATGCCATTCCAGTATTTTGCAAATTGAACCATGAAGTGTCCGCATTGGGTACCCTGCTGTTTTGGCACGCAAACTCTGTTAGGTGTTTCTACTATCCTCGACCAGTTCGGTTCGCTGTTGGCTCATAGTTCCGCTTCACCGTAATGCTTCTTCATGAGTGTGTCCATCCTTTTAATCTGTGGTTCGGTTTGGTTTTATTGTTGGATTTTTCCATTAAGAAAGGGAATGCAAGAATTGGAAAACCCATTAGAAAACCAAGGTTGAATTGACATACCAGTTCTAGGTGATCCTTATGGTGTTTTTTCCATGTCTTTTTTCCTCCTCTGTGTCTGTAATTCAGTGAGTCAAGTATGTCGATGGAGATCGTGTACTTGTTAAGCACGTAGAATGTGAAGTGTTTAGCTGTGTTGTGAGGTATCATAATCTGCGGTGTTTGGAGACAGAGTGAGTTAAAGTTCATTCTTGTCAGGAGTATTAAATGACATGTAAATGTGCAATCTATAGGAAGAATGAATTATGTTTGTATATTTCTATTAACTTACCAGCTTTTTCTTTAAAAGTTCCTTCCCTGTTACAAGGGGTACAAACTGTTTCAATACTTCGTCCTCATTGAATTCTGCTAGTCCTCCTTCTTCTCCAGTATTAACATCGAGCACAATCTGCGACAAAAAAGTTTTTTGCTTTTTAGTTCAAACTTGTAATCACTGAAATGATGCAAGTGTTTTTGTCTAATTCGACTTCATACGTTTGCAAATTCTATGGGGAGTATGGCTTTATCGCTTGTGTTGTATTGTTGATGCCCTGTCCATTCTTTGAACAATGTGTTTGCGATGGAGCCCTCTGTCTGTCCATCTCCTTTTTGTAGCTGTTGCATTATTTGTTCTCCTATAATCCAATCGGGTCGCTTCGAGCTAATATATATGTTTAGTCTGCAAGCAGAAAAAGTTTATACATTAGTTAGGTGGCTTTAAAAAGGAGTAACATTTCTTTTTTCGTGACAAGAGAAAGTACTTACTCTCCGCATTCTTTCTGTCCTTCTTCGCTAAATAGGTATTCATGAAGTGCTTTGGCTTTGCTCATAAATTTGAAATCTCCTAGGACAAATGTAGGAATCATGATGTTTCCATGGAGCCTGCTTGAAAGCTTTACCGGCCTCTTCTTGACCGAGATTTTCTTGTCTGAGTTGTTCTTAGATGATTGAGGCATTGAATGTTCTCCTAATTCTTGCTGCAAGGTTGTCAGATACGGCGTGGCATCTTTGCTGAATTCATAGTTTTCATGGTCAAGCAACAATGTTTTGATTACATTGAATTCATAGCCCATCTGTACAAACTCATGGTATTCCTGTTGTTGGGGCGGGTTAAGGCTTAAAATAAATTCATCAACTTCTACATGCTTTTTTGTTGTTTTGGGTTTTAGGAAGTCTAAAGAGATGGTGCTGGAGGTGCCTTGCTGATTGCTTGTCGGGCCTGTTTCTTCTTGAAGAACATGTTGTTTCTTCAGCTTGGAAACCTGTTCTTGTGTATTTGGTATGTCGTTGCTTCTGTCATCCTATTTTAAATCAGTGCTTGTTTCTTCAAGTTGCTCTATGCTTGGGATATTGCTGTTGATATTTTGCTCGTTAGTGGTGTCCGTTTCCTCTTCAAGATGGTGTGGTATCTTGTCGTCTGGTGATGGTTGATCTAGTTCTATTGGTGCATCCTTTTCTTCGTGGCCTATGCAATATTCTTGGGCGACGGCATGGCTGCTGACATGCATAAGCTATTTGTATTTACTGGATATATCAATAAATTCATGCTCTTATGTGGTTGTCACATGCATAATATGTTCCTTTGTCTCAGGATTTGGAGGAAACTCTTCTAGTACGTAACATTCTCCCTGTTGCATGACTTTGTCTCCCATATCGATTTCATACTTCAGCATATCTGTTAGAATCAAAAAATAATAATTAAAAAAACTTATTACTTCTTGTAGTATGACAAAATTGTAAGGTTTTGTTTATGAAAACTCTAAACTGTTGTACACTTGATTAATGACAGTGCGGTATTGCCTCTGTGTTGACCGATTAGTTGATATAGATTTTTTTCCTCAACTCCGGTACTTGTTCTGGTTCTAAGGTCATTGTTGTTCCATCTTTGGAGTAGTGCTTCAGGTTCATGTACATATAGAATGCTCAGTCCATTCTGCATGTAGAGGAATGGTACTAGTAAAATTGTTGCATTCGACAAATGGAGAGAAGAGAAATGTTGGAGGAATGGTAGTTGTAACTATTGCATTGAGAAGACGAAAGAACAGAATTATTTGAGTAATGGTAGTAGTGAATCTTGCATTGAAAAAAAGAAAGAAGAGAAATGTTGGAAGTGCTTACGTGTCTTCTCCTTGAAGTGGCACCTGCAGTTTGACCTTTTTGAAATAGTCGATGCTTCTTTGTGAAAGTTGTAGCTCTATGCTTACATGCTTCCAGATTTTCATTAATTTTTTGGTTACATTGTTGAAGAATTCTATTGTGCCTGGATATGCAGTTCAAGAGTCAAGGAGTTCAAGCGCTGTTTTTGCATGTTAACTGTAATGGTGAAGTAATGACTTATAGTTTCATCTTCCTCAAACTCGCGCAATGATCATGGTAGAAGGAACTGCAAAACACAAAATAAAAAGAAAACATTTGGAAATCTTCTTATATTTATAAACATAAAATAAAAAGAGAACTTCGCATAACATACACATTTGTATTTTGTTTTTAAAACAGGTGATCTGCTTACCATGTTATAATCTTGCAGTTTTTCTTCTTCTTGTATGTCGAAAAATGCTCTCAGCTTGGCAGGTAGTAATTTTTTTCTAATGTGTTCTTGATCATTATTTTTGTAGCACATTGGATCTTCGTCGTCGGCTTCCTTTATCGAGTGTTGCTTGTTTTGTCACAGATACACAAAGGGAATTTGTCAGTTTCATTGTAGGGGAAGTTTATCTATTTATAAAGTCATCTTTATCGTTTTAAACGTGATTCTTTTGCCATGATCTTTACTTACAGTGTTGCTTAATGACAGAATCTTTCTCCCTGTGTCATTCAGTTGTTTTCTCAAGATCATTGGCATGGGCTCGATTGCTTCACTGCTCACTGGTTTATCGACCGTGAAGCTTTCAGCGACATGGCCTATATTGATATCAAACTTGTCCGTTGTAATGAAAAGATCATCCCTGCAAAGTATATTTACAAAAGTGTTTTAGTTTACACATGATACAGTTAAAATGATCGCATGTAAGAATGTGTGGTGTGTTAGTTGCATGAACTTACCTTTCATTCTTTGGCCATGGCTCTATGCATACATCGTTAGGTACAAAGCCAACGATGATACATGTACAACTATGCTTCCAGATTGTTCCAGATTTTCATTAATTTGTTGTATAGGTATTCGATGGCTTTGTTGATGGAATCACTATGTTTGCTCCCTTTCTCCATTGTGCCTGCGATGATTTTGAAATTGATGTAAATAATTTCAAGTCACAAGATAGCAATTAAGTTTCTATTGTCTTGCCTGCTTCGATGCTAGAAGATATGTCCTGTCCAATGTTGTTCCTTTCTTGTTCTCCTTCTGCTTCTTGCGGCATGTTATGTTCTCCTTCTGCTTCTTGTAGCATGTTATGTTCTCCTTTTTGCGCTGTACCCTTTTGTCCAATTTCTTCTCCATCCTCATTTCTGTCATTTGTGCTTTTCTTAGCGTCATGTTTTGCCTTGTCAACTGTCATGTCTTGCTGGCGGTCTTTTCCATCTTGTTTTTTCAGTCTCGACCTGGTTGTCACTGGCCTCTTTGCCAGGGGGATCGCCTCATACGACGGTGTAGGGTTTTCTTCGATAGTTTCTGGTTCTTTGTCTGGAACAATCTGTGTGTTTTCTTCATTGATTGTATCTCCGTGGTTGCCTTCTTCGTGTTTCTGCGTTATCATTGAAAAAGCATTGAAATAATTTAACTTGCTACTTTATTTTAATTATAAAAGCTGTTATAGGAAAATAGCGAAGCATTCGATGCGTGCTTTGAGCTATTTTGATTGTGATTAAGTTGTAATTTTGTAGAAAAAATTTCTGCAACTTCACCTATTGAGCTGTCATTGATGCTGTTGACTGTTCCACCCGTTCTTCATTGAGTGGAGTTTCTTAGTGATCCTCTTGTTCTTTCTTTAGGTGTTCATCGTCACTGTCATCGTTTTTGTCTTGCAGCTGTTCCATCATTGAATCATAAAGGTGGCTAAGTTGCAGTGCATTTGAGTTTTCGTGGAGTTACTTTGTAGTTTCGTAGAATCGGCTTACATAACTTTACCTCCTCAGTTGTTGCTGCTTCTGTTGTCTGTGCTACTGTTCTCATTGCTGCTGTTGAATGTTCTGCCTGTTCTTCATTGAGTGGAGGTTTTTCGGTATCTTCTTGTTCTTTCTTTTGGAGTTCATCGCCGTTGCCGTCGTTTTAGTCTTGTAGCTTTTGAAGCACATTGGGGGCTAAGTGGCAGTGCATTTCAGGTTCCACAGAGCTATTTTATACTTTCATAGGATCATCTTATATAAGTTTACCTTTTCAGTAGTTGTCGCTACTGCCGTCTCTGCTGCGTGTTTTTTGATGAGTGAATATTTTGGGGCTTGGTCTTCTGTGACGTTGATGTCTACCGTTTGAAGAACATGTCGCCCTTCTTCAGTGTCCTCCTTCAGCTCATTGGCCCCCTCTGTCTATGATGCAGGAAAGTAATGAAATGTCAAATGTGTATTTTTGAACTATAAGATCGTGAAGAGGTATTATGTGTTTTCACCTCTCTATTTGTTGTTGTTACTACTGGTTGTTCTACTTGTTCTTTGTTGAGTGGTGGTTTTGGGTCCTTCTCTTGCTCTTTATTTTGCTGTTCAACGTCACTTTCCTTGTTTTTTCTTGCAGCTGTTCAAACATAGAGGTGGCAAAGTGAGAGTGCATTTGAGTGAATACATATGTGCAGGTTACGTAGCTTTACCTTTTCAATCGTTGACGCTGCTGCCGGGTCCTGTTGTTCGGTGAGTGAATTTTTTGTGGCTTGGTCTTCAGTGACATTGCTATCTACCTTTTGAAGAACATGTTCCGCTTGTTCATTGGGCTCCTCTGGTTGTGTTTGATGGTCTTCATTGTTGGTGCTCTCTTGAGCTTCTTGTGCATGTTCCAACAGAAAAAATAATTAAAAAATGGGTGCATCTCTGACTATTCAGTTGCAATCCTTTTATAAGACCTCTTTCTCTGTAGTGGCAGGACTGTCTACTGTTGGAAATACGGCTTCTCCTTATTTCGTGTTGTCCTCTTGTTTTTCTTGTTGAATGTCTATGCCAGTGTTTTTGTTTGCTTCCTTTTCCTGTTTAATAAAAATTGAAATTATAGATTGAACTTCATTTGTGTCTGAGTTTTGTAACCTCACCTCTTCAGATATTGTTGGTTGAAGTTCTATATGTTTTCGAGTTTCCTCTGGTTGGCTACTTCTTGATCTTCGAGATCAACGTACTCCTTTGTTTCCTGCATTTGTTCAAAGAAAAGGCTTAGTTATCCCTTGTAATCCTTGTATTGCGGTGGCGAGGTGTATTAGGTAGTTCAGACATCATAAATGTTTTGAAAAGGGGTTGTTGTTGTTGAATTTTTACCTCTATGTTGATGACTGGGTTATTCGTGCCTGCATCGACTATTTCTTTGTCAGGTATAACAGTCTCGAGTTTCTCATCAGCCGGGATGTCTTGGGCTTTCTCCTCTACATTCGTGATGGTGATCTGCATTGTTGTGGCACTGGAAATCTCTTATACACAAACTTCCCTTTCTGTGATGCCTACGTCTGTTTGAGGTTCATCATGGGGTTCAAGTTCAACATGGGTCATCTCTTGCTCTTGAAGTGCTTGTGATACCTCGAGATCAAACAATTTCAGTTTACGGTCCATTTTCTTTCCTACCATTATGAGTTTCCGGTGTAGGGTGTAGTGCGCTGTGGAAGTTTACCTCCTCTTTGTTGTTTTCTTCTTCTTTGTCATGTGTTATGCTAATGGTTGATTGTGGGTCAGCTTCTTTCATTTGGTTGGCGAGACTGCTGACTTGATCGTTGTTCAGCCGAGCCTATATTTTGTTGGAGGTTTGTCCGTTAACTTATTACTCTATCTAGTTTTCATAAGAAAAATGGATGTTCATACTAACCTGTTCACTAGTTCTGACATCGATCGTATCTTGTGCCTGTGTCGGGGTAGTTGTCGTTGTAGCATTGTCTGTTGTGAGGTTGCTTTGTTTGTTGTGTTCATTCTTGTTTTTGGGGTTGTTGAAATCATCCTGTTGTTGCAGTTTATCTTGGCCTAGCGTGCTATTGGTACGTTCCTGAAAGCATTGAGACAGTTTTTTTCAGTTGAGGTATGTAAACAGAGGTTTGCTTCAGTGGGTGGATGTCATCATGCATTACTATTTATTTACCTGTTTCTGCTGCTTTATCTTCTTCTTGTTAATTCCCGCGTAGCTTGATTTTGTTCTTATCTACATGTGATGCCCCTGATTCAATCGTACACTAATCATACACGCAAATGTGTATGATCAAGATCAGGGACTCACGGGAAGATATCACAACACAACTCTACAAATAAAATAAGTCATACAAGCATCATATTACAATCCAGGGGCCTCGAAGGTTCGAATACAAGAGCTCGATCATAGACGAGTCAGCGGAAGCAACAATATCTGAGTACAGACATAAGTTAAACAAGTTTGCATTAAGAAGGCTAGCGCAAACTGGGATACAGATCGAAAGAGTTGCAGGCCTCCTGCGTGGGATCCTTCTAACTACTCCTGGTCGTCGTCAGCGGGCTGCACGTAGTATTAGGCAAATCCCGAGTAGTAGTAGTCGTCGTCGACGGTGGCGTCTGGCTCCTGGGCTCCAACGTCTGGTCGCAGCAATTGAGTATAGAAAGGGGGAAAAGAGGGAGCAAAGCAACCATGAGTACTCATCCAAAGTACTCGCAAGCAAGGAGCTACACTACATATGTATGCATTGGTATCAAATGGAATAAGGGTATCATATGTGGGACTGAATTGCAGAATGCCGAAATAAGAGGGGGATAGCTAGTCCTATCACAGACTACACTTCTGGCAACCTCCATCTT
>NW_024120422.1:0-18020 GCF_003073215.2 Triticum urartu
CCCCGCGCGTTTTCCGCGCCAAAAAAATTCGCCCGGTGCCCCGGGGCGCCCCCCAGCACGCCGGGTTCGGCCTGGGTCCGCCGGCGCTGTTTTCGGCCCAGGCCGGCGAAAATCAGGCTCCTGGGAGCGTGACTGGGCCGTTTTATTAGCGCTGGCGCGAAAAAATCGTTTGGGGAGGCCTTTCTGGGAACGTGGCTGGAGATGCCCTTACCCATGTGTGTGTGATTTCCTCCTCTTTAAACACGCCGCAGGCGTCTGGCCACCAGTAAATCCGTCGCCTCGCCCGTGGGACTCCACCTGCTCGACTATGGCCGCCGTCCAGATCAAGATCAACCTCGCCGTGGACAGGTCCCGGAACCGCGTCCTGTTCGCAGATGCCGGCTCCGACTTCGTCGATGCCCTCCTCACCTTCCTCACGCTCCCGCTCTCAGGCTTCCAGTCCTGCGCGACCCCATCGCCGTGCTGCCTTTCCAGCCTCCGCGATAGCGTCAGGACCCTCGGGAAGAGTGGGCTGCTGAATGTTGAGGAGTGCTGTAGGACACTGCTCACTCCTGCTCACACAGACGAGTTCCCCTATGTATATCTACCCTTTTGGTCATCTTTCAGTAATGCTCTCGACTCATCTTATTGATCTATTGCCAGGCTCTGCAAGTCAACTCACAGTCGACGCAAGTGTTACCCGGTTATGGCTAGAGTTTTGCATGCCTACCAGCAGCTAGATGGCGAAGGGATATTTGTAGGCGGCAAAGCACGGTTTGTGATGAGTGATGACATGACAGTCAAGCCGGCATCCACTAGGACTATGCAGTCTCTTCCGCAGGCGTTCGGTTGTGATGGGATCGGCCACGGCTTTGAGGTGGTCAAACAGGTTGTCGAGCGTAAGCAGGTAAGAAGATTTACTAGTAGTACATATGACATCGGTCGTGAGTACGAATCATTTTTCACTACTGATTCACTGTTCTGGACTGGTTTATGATTTAGCTATTGGCTATGTTGGAGGCCTTCCTCTCTTCAGATACCGTATTGACCGATGCATTTCTACCCAAGGAATCAATTGATAGCCGCTCGCACCACCATGAAACCGAGCATCAATCGGAACATTCTACCGTCTGATCAAGATTCTGCAGGTTCTTCACCAGAGAGCAAGATCAAGATCTTCTACGACACCTGCGAAAAGAAGGTCATGTATGCTGAATGCAACCATGAGTTCGTCAACCTGCTCCTCGGTTTCCTGACTTACCCGGTCGGCTCTGTCATCAAGAACACGGGCCCTGGCACTTCACATCTCGACGGTGCTTCGATAATCTTTACAGAAGCGTCATCGATCTCGACAACACTGGCAGCTTAACCGGCCGCCTTCCCAAAGAGATGTTGTTGGATCCAAGCCTTATGCCATTCAACGTTTCGAGCCACGCCATGTGTCGGGCTCTAGACTGCCGGTGTCCGGAGGATGATATAACACGTTGTTGCTGGCATCTGAGCTTGTTGAGGACGGGAAGTATGTTGTCAGCGATGATCTAATTGTTCAGCAAGCATCTGCGATGTCTGTGATGGAGCATTGGTCTGAGAGAAACAAGGCTAACGTACTGGAGATGGACATTGCAGTGGGCAAACAGGACGTATGCTTGCAAAATCAGTGCAGAAATACTAATTGCTAAATTCAGTTTGCAGTTAGTAAATTCAGTTTGATGTTATCTTGCAGGCCGTCATGCTGCTTCGAGCGTTGCTCACTTGGAAGACGGCGCTGACCGATGTGTTCATTGGCAGGCTGGAGGAACACCCCTCCCTGCAGAAGATTCAGACCTTTGTCCAGTTCTTCTTTTGGGGTAAGACCATAGCCGTGGAAGTTGTGAGATCAGAGTACACCATTGCCACCGTAAAGAGCAGGGTCGAGGAAAAGATGCCTGGTCTGTCGAAATGTCGTCATGAACTAGTCTATGGTAACAGATATCTTAAAGACTCGTGCACTGTTGCCGAATACAGCATCACCAGAGAATGTACCATCACCTGCGAATTTTACAAGAAGTCATAGATTGCACGTTCAACTTTATGGCTACTACCGGTTGCGATGAAGCCTGGTCCGTGCAACCGTTTTGCCATTTCTCAGTTGTTCTTGCTCTGTTTTATTTGGATTATTAGTGGTGCTGTCGTGCCCTCCTGTAATGATCTGTATATCCAGTTCGCTTGAAAACTTATCAGGTGTCCAAATGGATTAGCCTTTTGTTTTTGGTGGTTTCTCCTTCGTATGGAAAATAGAATTGAGGGGAGACCAGGAGACTCGTAGTTTTTTCTTTTGAGACTACTAGGAGACTTTGTTTTTAGTCTAGGAGACTTTGGTGAGAAGGCTGGGGTTTTAACCTCCTTTTCTAAACTAGTAACGTACATGTGTATTGCACGCATGAGATTTGACAACCAAATTATGAATTAATATCATACTATAGCATGTAAGCTTTGAGTCATATATACATAATGTAGATGTTTGTTTAATTCTTATAGTTCATCTCGTTCAAAATCAATTAGTTTTCGAAATATGTATATGGCAACCGTGTGCCAGATTGCGAAACTGCCACACGCCTCCCGATCTCCTTCATTTCCCGCACGTCCTCCCCGACCTCCCTCCCGATTTCTTTCCTTTCCCGCGGGCACACCCGCTCGTGACTTTCTAATTTTTGTAATCGTCAATTATGGCCCCACGCGACTTTCCAATTTTCGGGCAAAAATAATGCTTGAACTAGAATTTGATCTCTAGTCTGCAGGTAATCAACAAAGGGAACTAACCACCTCACCTATGACACTGATTGTTGAACAAGCTAAGGGAAATACTGTTTTGACATGTTTTTGCCTTTAATATGTTAGCACTGAAAAACTTTTTGTTTCAAGCATTGTGGTAACTTTGATCATTGGGAATAAATTTGTTGAACCCACCCACCCCCTCCCCGTACTTTTCGTTTAAAGATGCGACACACACGTCTCGTAAATAGATGGTAATATACGCAGCGCACATCTGATAACTGAGGTAGAAACATCATGGTAACTTTGACCGTAGGGATTTTTTTTTTGAAAAGATACTCCGATATCTTCTGTGTAAATAGCACGGTAGTATACCTCCCTCCCCTGACATTTTTATGTTTAAATAGTATGAAAATATATGCACCGCGATAACTAAACACCATGATAAGTTTCTGACCCGTAGGGGAGAATTTGCTGAAACATACCCCTGATAAATTTTGTGTAAATAGCATGATATTTTAAGCACTACGGGCTTGATAGGTTACCTGGAATCACCATAATAACTTTTTCTCCCAAGAAAAAGTTGTTCAAAACATCTCTAATATTTTTTGTGTAAATAACATGATAATATAAGCACCACATAACCGATAACTTGCAATATAAACATGATGGTAACTTTTTTTACCAAAGAAAAACAAGTTGTTAAAAACATACACTCACCTCGCGCGTGGGCTTCTTGGATGAACACAACACATGGCGTGCCACGGGAAAGTGACATAATGTTTAGTGTCATGAGGGGCACACGTGCTATAGGCGTGATAAGTTACACAAAAACATCATGGTATTTTTTGACCTATGGAAAAAGCTACTGAAACACACTCAGATTTTTAGGTGCAAGTAACATTATAATATACGTACTGTAGACCCGGTAACTCATGTACAATCCACCCATGATAATTTTGACCAGGGTGAGGTTGATGTACATATACTCTGATAACTTATGTGTAAGTACCACGGTATTTTACACATCGAAGACCTTCTAACTTGTGTATAAAATACAATGGTGACTTTCGAGGGGTGTAGTTGTTGAAGTATAGTACCTGGTACGTTCTATGTAAATAGTATGGTAAGTTACGCAACACAGGCCTGATAATTTGCAAACCAATATCATGGTAACTTTGTCCTGGGGAGAAATCATGTGGTAGACGTGAAGAAGTGGCAGTTTTCTCGGGGATGGGCGCGCGAGATGTGCGGGAGAAGCAGGTTTCTCGGACGAGCCTCCGGGATCGTTTGGGAGGAGGCGAGGTCAAAGGACGGAGGATCGTGTGGTACTTTTAAATGAAAGAAGTAGAGGTGTGGCAGTTTTGCTTATATGGCACACGTGTGCCAAATATCACAGTCCATTAGTTTTTATAAAAAGTTAATCTATTTTAAGATTCACATAATTGTGTGTTGTAAAGCATAAAGTAAAAACAAATAATGGCAATTCATCTAGAAAAAAAAGTTTGGGCAATTATGATACGAAAGATTCTAGAACAAGGGAGAAGTGCCTGTGTTTTGAGGTTTGTGTATTATGCTTAAGTTCAACCATGGAGTCTTCTAGATTGTATATGTGGCAGAATCTGGTGAAATGTAGATGATATCCAACCGCCAGTAGTGCTCGAATTTGCCATCTTTGCACCGCTGGATTGGCTTCATGCAACGACCATCTTTCAAAATTATTCGCAAAATATATAAGGGTATAGAAAAAAGTACTTTTTCCGACAAAGGGTACTATATTAACATCAAGACAATATCAAGTACACCCGGCCTCTGCAACAACACAATGTCACGATCAAGTCGAGGCATTGAGGATGCACACAGCCAAAAAATAAAACAAGAACAAAAGAAAGAAAGAAAGAAAAAACCAAGATCTAAGGCACGCAATAACCAACAACAACATCAACCACTACGGTGACAACACACAGGCTGCGAGAAGGTTCTCCAAAACCAACGTCTTGAGGAAGATAAGGACACAGAAGTGTCACCGTTGCCGGATTCAATCAAAGACTAAATCCTGAGTTTTCACCTTGGGAGGAGCAGAACTGGGCAAAATTCCATGCAATGCCTTCAACAAGGTAACGATGTCGAAACACCACCGTTGCCAGGTAAGACCAACAAAGGTCGCACCATAGGTTTTCACCCTAAAACTCCAGTCCTGGTACCGGATTAGCACCCCAGAACGCAAGCATAATGTTTTATCGCATCCGCTTGAGCACCACCTTCATTCCTTTTGTCCTTGACAATGCCGCCCAGACCACTCGACAGCGAATATGCATCTCGTGCACGAGGACGATGGAACATGACATCTCAGAATGTCTTTAGCTTGATTGTTGGGCTTTCCAACCACTGCTCATGCGCACGGTTGATCAACGTGACCAAAGTTGTGCTCACATGAGCTTGCTAACAGGCGACGACATGACTGCCAAGCATCGCCGAAACCCATGTTAAGGGCCCCTCTAGCATGCCCATGCCGTCCTTGCCATTAGCTGATGACAAACTTGGGAAAATGAATCCCCTCAGTTATCCAGCTGCACCCGTGGCCACACACTTTCCTGATCTATAGTTAAGAACCAAGGTATCAATCCAATAGGAGGCATAAGAAAGTCTCCAATATATGCACCTGCACAAACTAACAAACACTTGCACACAACGCGAAAAAGGGGTTGTCAATCCCTTCATGGTCACTTGCAAGAGTGTGATCTAATAGAGATAGGTATAAAAGATAAATAAAAAAGCAAACTAAAGTAAATATAAATAAATTGCAGCAAGGTATTTTTGGGGTTTTGGTTTATAGATCTGAAAATATATGATGAAAAATAGACCCGGGGGGCATAGGTTTCACTAGAGGCTTCTCTCTTGAAAGAAAACATACGGTGGGTAAACAAATTACTGTTGAGCAATGACAGAAAAGCACATAGTTATGATGATATCTAAGGCAATGGTCATGGAAATAGGCATCACATCCGTGACAAGTAGATCAAAATGATTCAGTATCTACTACTATTACTCCACTCATCGACCGACTCATGCCTGCATCTAGAGTATTAAGTTCATAAGAACAGAGCAATGCTTTAAGTAAGATGACATGATATAAAGGGGTAAACTCAAGCAATATGGTATAAACCCCATATTTTTATCCTTGATGGCAAGAATACAATACGTGCCTCGCTACCCCTTCTGTCACTGGGTGACGACACTGCAAGATTGAACCCAAAACTACGCACATCTCCCGTTGCAAGAAAAACCAATCTAGTTGGCCAAACCAAACTGATAGTTCGAAGAGAAATACAAACATATCTTAATCATGCATAATAGAGTTCAGAGAAGACTCAAATAATATTCATAGATAATCTGATCATAAATCCACAATTCATCGGATCTCAACAAATGCACCGCAAAATAATATTCCATCGGATAGAACTCCAAGAACATCGAGGAGAACATTGTATTGAAGATGAGAGAGAAGAAGCCATCTAGCTACTAGCTATGGACCCTTAGGTCGGTGGTAAACTACTCACGCTTCATTGGAAGGGTAGCAAGGTTGACGTAAAGGCCCTCCGTGATCGAATCCCCCTCCGGCAAAGTGCCGGAAAAGTCCCCCAAGATGGTTTCTCATGGGAACAGAGGCTTGCGGTGGTGGAAAATTATTTTGGTGAACGCTTCTGATGTTTGGGGAATATTTGAGAATATATAGAGGTGGAACTAGGGTTAGGGGACTCCCGAGGGGCCCACAAGCCAGGGGACGCCCCCCCCCCCCGGGGCATGCCCTAGAGGCTTGTGGCCTCCTCGAGACTCTTCTGGCCCTCTCTCCAAGCCTCGTAGGTGTCTTCTGGTCCAAGAAAAATTATCGTAAAGTTTTATTCTGTTTGGACTCCATTTGATATTCCTTGTCTGTAAAATTCAAAGACAAGGGGAAAACAGAAACTGGCACTGGGCTCTAGGTTAATAGGTTAGTCACAAAAATAATATAAAATAGCATATTAATGCATATAAAATATCCAAAACAGATAATATAATACCATGGAACAATAAAAAATTATAGATACATTGTAGACGTATGACCTGCCCTCGCAGCCGTCGTAGCGAAGCCACCACCAAAAAGTCTCAGGACCGCCGTCCCAATTCCGATCTCCGCAAACGCTAGGTCGTCTAGGGCCGCACCCCGTGCTAGGCCGGAGGTCCCCTCAGCGGTAGAGGACGAGAGTCCACCGCCTCCGTCCACCGAATGAGATTTACCTGTCGGCTTCCTCCGACGGCGGCGGGGTGAAAGGAGAATGGAGACGGGGGCGGCGACAGCTGGGGTTTCTCCCGTGTCGCCGCCCTAGGAGTGGAGCGGGTGGGAGCAGCTGATGGATTGTTTAAAAAAGTACTAAAAATGCATCCCAAGCAGTTAGACTTGAAGTACGTGAAGGCTTAAGTGTTTGAGTCAGACACATATAACCTGGGACTATTATATAAGGTCATCACGGGTAGCCAAAATAGACTAAATATAAATTGGGCTAAGACAGAGATCGCGAGAGGGACGGTCTGGACGCCCGTGGCAGGTGTTGTTGGACCGACCATGGTGAGGGTGGTCAGAGCACTGTCTGGCGGCTTGGAGGGCTTATTGTCAACTTGTATCATACGATTGGTACATGTGGAGGTGTGCTCGTAATTATGCCCTGAAGATTAGCCACGGTGGTGAACCTCATTAACAAAAGGTCGTGTGTCCTATCTACTTCTCTGCAATGATCTATTGTGTATTTTCTAATAAATGGTGATACGTCTTCAACGTATCTATAATTTTTTATTGTTCCATGCAATTATATTATCTGTTTTGGATATTTTATGGGCTTTAATATGCTCTTTAATATTATTTTTGGGACTAACCTATTAACCGGAGGCCCGGTGCCAATTTTTTTTGCCTATTTTAGAGTTTTGCAGAAAAGAAATACCAAGCGGAGTCCAAACGGAATGAAATCTTCGCGGTGATCTTTCTTGGACCAAAAGCAAACCAGAAGACTTGGAGATGAAGTCGTAGATGCAACGAGACGGCCACGAGGCAGGGGGCGCGCCTAGGGGGTAGGCGCACCCCCACCCTCGTGGGCCCCTCGTAGCTCCACCGATGTACTTCTTTTGCCTATATATACTCTTATACCCTAGAAACATCGGGGGAGTCACGAAACCACTTTTCCACCGCCGCAACCTTCTGTACCCGTGAGATCCCATCTTGGGCCTTTTCCGGTGATCTGCCGGAGGGGGAATCGATAACGGAGGGCTTCTACATCAACACCATAGCCTCTCCGATGAAGCGTGAGTAGTTTACCACAAACCTTCGGCTCCATAGTTATTAGCTAGATGGCTTCTTCTCTCTCTTTGATCTTCAATACAAAGTTCTCCTTGATGTTCTTGGAGATCTATTCGATGTAATACTCTTTTGCGGTGTGTTTGCCGAGATCCGATGAATTATGGAATTATGAACATGATTATCTATGAATATTATTTGGTTCTTCTTTGAATTCTTATATGCATGATTTGATATCTTTGCAAGTCTCTTCGAATTATCGGTTTAGTTTGGCCTACTAGATTGATCTTTCTTGCAATGGGAGAAGTTCTTAGCTTTGGGTTCAATCTTGCGGTGTCCTTTCCCAGTGACAGTAGGGGTAGCAAGGCACGTATTGTATCGTTGCCATCGAGGATAAAAAGATGAGGTTTATATCATATTGCTTGAGTTTATCCCTCTACATCATGTCATCTTTCTTAAAGCGTTACTCTGTTCTTATGAACTTAATACTCTAGATACAGGGTTGATAGCGGTCGATGTGTGGAGTAATAGTAGTAGATGCAGAATCATTTCGATCTACTTGACACGGACGTGATGCCTATATTCATGATCATTTCCTTAGATATCTCCATAACTATGCGCTTTTCTATCAATTGCTCGGCAGTAATTTGTTCACCCACTGACCACTATAATACATGATATCTTGAGAGAAGCCACTAGTGAAACCTATGGCCCTCAGGTCACTTTCTTATTATATTGCATCTCTTTTGTTTACGTCGCATCTCGTTTACTATTTTGCAATTTTTACTTTCCAATCTATACAACAAAAATACCAAAAATATTTACTTTACTATATTTATCAGATCTCATTTTTACGAGTGACCATGAAGGGATTGACAACCCTTTATCGCGTTGGTTGCAAGGTTCTTGATTGTTTGTGCAGGTACTAAGTGACTTGTGCGTTGTCTCCTACTGGATTGATACATTGGTTCTCAAAACTGAGGAAAATACGTACGCTACTTTGCTACCAGGGGCGGAGCCAGGATTTAGGTATAGAGGGGGCCAAGCCGGTAAAAAAAATTGCGAGTGATATAATAAGGTGTCGCCTCGATAGAACAAAAACATAGTTATATTTTGTATTGATCTAAATTGGACGCTACAATTCTCAATAAGATCAATAGCGTTCCTATCATATATAATTCTTGTTAACAAACGATCAAAAATATTATTAATTTTCTTAGGAGAGAACTTAGCATCATTGATCTTACAATCAGAAGAAGTAGATTAAATTAAAAGTAGAATTTTGTCACGTAAGATGGGAGTTGTGAGAGATTGGTGACAGTAGCCACTAGTGCTAACCTTGGGTAGTTAGCTGGAGCACAGGAGAATCATTTGGTGCAGCCTACAGGATTGCCCCTCGCGACATCGGGATCGCCTGATTTACTCTGAATCGAATCTGATGGAGAGATGGGAGCCATCGAGAAGACGAGAACGGCAGGAAATAACCTAGCGGCAGCCGGCGGCGCTAATTGCATCTTAATGACTCTGGTGTAGGACTCTACGAAGGGACTTCATGGTCTTGGGCCTTCTTATGGGCCTTTATCTTTTGCTTGTTCGTGTCAGGGGAGCCAAGTACATGAAATCAACCAAATTTATCGCTAATTATCAGCTCATGCTAAAGCAATTCTCGATCGTTGGGGGGCCTGGCCCCTGCTCGTCCCCCTGTCTTTGCCCCTGTTTGCTGCATCACCGTTTCCTCTTCAAGAGAAAATCAACGCACGCTCAAGAGGTAGCAAGTGGTATCATGAGCTATGGGTGCGAGGATCGGATCATGGTGCGAATGATCTAGATGGGGCGATGGAATTCTAAACGAAGGGTGGGCTTCTGTCAGAGTGGAGGCCCAAGTGGAGACTGAAGTCGCCTACTTGGCACAACGACACAGGGGGTGCTCCCCCCGCAAACGGTACAAGTTGAACGCTGTGACGGAACTTCATCAATGAAGGCGATAATGATTGTAGGCGTGACAACGCGGGGCAGTCAGACGGCTGTTGGACGACACTCACAAGAGGTGGTCGAAATCGAGATCGATTTGATTGGCACGCACTACACAATAGCCAGGCCCTGTACACAGTAACGTGGGCCAGCATGGCAGTATCGTTTTCCATCCACGAAGCAACACATCCTGGGGTGGCCGCCCATGCCCCCCTCAGTGTCGGGTCTGCGTCGAGGGGGAGGGTAAGACGGCGCGTGGTAGCGCCCGCCGGCTATAGGGGAGGGGCGGACGTAGGCAGGTTGGGACGCATAGGTTGGCGGCTGCGCGAAGAGGAGGGGATGAAAGATGAATAATGTTCGATCTATTTTGGGCCATTGGATGAATATCACCGGGCACAATATTTTTTCTTGATCTTACAACTTTGATCTCAACTCATTAGTCGTCAACTGTTAATTTTAGTAGTACCTCTCCAAAATCCAAAGGCATCACGCTTTTTTTTAGATAGACATCTTAAGGCATCATGCTTTAATATTTTGCTCAGACCCTAAACAATGTTGCTGAGTTCCCCGTGCGTTGCGTTATTTCTTCCTCTTTAGACATGTGCGTCACTATTTGTGATGGCGCGTGTTCAGAGGCTCATAACGCAGCTTGACTGCTATGACACTATTTTGGATCTTGGCAAGTTGGAGGCCTATGTCTCTCTCCTCCGGCGAACGCTTCGGCGACAGCGGCGGTTGGATTCTTTGGTGATGGTGATGTAAATTTTCTTGTGTGTTGTCTCTCCGGACTGTTTCAGAAAGAAGCCATGTGAGTTGTATGTTACTATTATTAGCAAACAGCACATGCTTCGCATGTAGTGTCAACTGGGCAAAGAGGCGAGAAACTCAACACCACTCTTACTCCAGGCTTCCTTTTCGCACTACTATGGATAATCAAATGATGGGAAATTTTGGGTTCAATTGTCAACCGGTCATTAATTGCATTAAGAAAACTTACTCTAGCAGTGAATACTTTTCATAATTTCATGATAATTTATCACTTAAAACTATGCCATCAAAAATAGATGTGACATCTTTTTTCCTTAGGGAGAAATAGATGTGACATCTTGGGGTAGTAACAAAATCTGGACATTGGGTAGATGCACATATACTCAATACTTCAATAGGCATCGGGTAGATGCACTATATGCAAAATTGGCTAGATTTATAATTTTTTTAGGGGCTCACTGTGTGTGTAACTCGGCTCATTAAGAAATAAAAGTTCTAGAACAGTCGAGAATAGAAATTTGTTCGAAATACAATCTAAATTTATTTTATTTTTGAAGGTTCTTATTTATTTTCTACATGCACAATATTTAATTATCTCGTGTTTTAAGCTTGCAAGGACATAAGCATCGAGACTGTTTTTATCAGGACATGCATCCGGACTTGTTAAATTTGTGATACACTTTCTTTCATGCCTACATGCATTTTCTATTGTTTCTTTGTAGATTTTCCTTTTAAGGCAAATTGTATCAAACTCTTCATTCCAGTACATCATTCCCTTCAACTCAGCGGAGCACGTTAGTTTTTTTATATTTTATCTGGGCTCTGCTCTGTAGGCATTGCCATGGTCCAAGGCGCCTAGAAGACTCCTGATTTTCTGAGTAGTATTTTACTCAACAAAAGCCTGCCACCTGACACAGCAGACAGCAGGACAGTGCAACACTAACTCCTACCGTGAATCCCAGGGATGTTGGCCGTTGGATCACACAATCCAATGGTAAGCAAACTGCCACGTTGTCGAGGATTTCAACCCGTTGAATGCTAGCTGTCCGATAGTAAAGATCAAACGGCTCATATGCTTCAAAGCTGGTACACTATATAGTACCAGTATACGGCAGCACGTGGTGTCTTGGTCAAACTGCAAATAACATCTCTTTCCTTGCACCATGGATACTTCAAAAACCAGCCACAGAGGACCTTTGATTCTGTGAGAACTTTTCTCATCAGCATCACGAGACGTTGCAGGCCTTGTTCGGTTACACCTCTTCTCAAGAGAATTGGAGAGAATTTGGATGGATTTTGACTTGTGGGAGATTATATATATCCACCTCAATCCCTGCCAAACCCCTCCTAGATCCCTGTCAACCGAACAAGGCCGCAAAGTGTGCAACTGCTGGTGCAGCTCTACAGTGCCTCGATGACTCTAGAAAAAAAACCGGTCGGCCTCCTTTTGGCGAGCGACTGCATAAGCGAATCCCGAAGACGGATCAATTGAGTTTGCTGTAATAAACGGTAGCGATTCAGTCCGTCGAAAAAAAATCAACGGCTGATAATTGCCTCTACGTCATGACGGATGGCTGAAACAAGTTCAAAATTTCTTGTTCTATAGTAGTAGTAGAAAGTATAGATAGTGTAGATATAGATTGTGAAGAAAAACATGTTTGTTCTCAAAAAAAAAAGAAAAAAACGCTGCGGGCCACCTGTATTCTGTCGCCTGGAACCTTGGACTCCACATTGACTATGGTCTCCATCAAGATCAATCTCGCCGTGGACAGGTCCCGGAACCGCGTGCTGTTCGCCGACGCGGGCTCCGACTTCGTCGACGTCCTCCTCACCTTCCTCACACTGCCGCTCTCCGCCATCCAGTCCTGCTCGGCAGGCGCGACATGGCCAGGATGCCTCTCCAACCTCTGCGACGGCGTCGAGCGCCTCAGGAACAGCAGGCTGCTCAAGGTTGAGGCCTGCCATGGCATGCTTCTCACACCCGCTCACACCGACGAGTTTGAGTACGTATACATGTCCTCTTGGAGTATATGCTACTATGATCTAAGTGTGCTTTCGGGTAGAGTACTCTTTCAGCTACGATTTACCTGACAAAATATCATTGTCAGGCTCTGTAAGTCAGCCAACAGTTGCTGCAACGAAGTCGTTATCAAGGGCTCCAAATGTTGCGTACGCATGGCCAGACTCCTGCATGTCTACAACCAAGCAGCAGGCAGCACAGAGACGTTTGTAAGCCGCAAAGAACGGTTTGTGATTAGTGATGACATGACAGTCAAACCGGCATCCACCAGCAGCCTGCAGTCGCTGCCTCAAGCGTTCAGTTCCGATGGGATCGGCCATGGCTTCGAGGAGGTCCAAGTGAGCGTCAGCTGGGAGACTGTAAGATCATCGATTTAGTACGTACGGTATTGCTAGGATCAGAGTCGAATCAATTTTTTTCTTCTACTTAATAGTCTGTACTTTCTTTTGGTGTAGGTTTTGTTTATGTTCAAGGCCTCCCTTTCTTCAGATACAGTACACACTGATGCATTTCTACCAAATCTGCTAACTGACTGTCAGAAACAGGCTGCTGGTGTTTCTATGAAACAGATCACCATCAATCAGAAAATGCTACCGTTCGATCAATATTCTGCAGGCTCTTCACCAGAAAGCAAGATCAAGATCTTCTATCACACCGATGAAAAGAAGGTCATCTATGCCGAATGCAGCCATGAGTTCGTCGACCTGCTCCTCGGTTTCCTGACTTACCCTATCAGCTCAGTTATCAAGAACACGGGGGCTGGCACTCCCCATCTTGGCACGTGCCTTAACAATCTCTACAAAAGTGTTACCGGTCTCGACGAGGGTGGGTGCTTAACAGGTGCCCTCACCAAGAATAAGTTGCTGAATCCAAGCCTTAGACCGTTCGATCTTTTGAGCAACCTTGTGTGTCGGGCACTAGATTGCCAGTGTTTGAAAGATACGATGCCAGAGTTAGCGTGTTTTTGCTGCCACCCTGAGCTTGTTGAAGATGGAAGGTACGTCGTAGGCGATGATCTACTTATACATCAGGCGTCTGCCATGTCTCTGATGAAGCATTGGTGTGGGAGAGACAAGGCTATGGTACTGGAGATGGACATTATCGTCAGGAAGCCGGAGGTACTCTAGCTAGCTTGTGAACTAGTATTACTGAACTAACAATTGGTAATTCAGCTTGCTAGTGTTTCTACCAATAATTTTGGTGGTCTTGCAGGCAGTTGCGCTACTGCGAGCCGTGCTTACTTCGAAGTCGGTGCTCACCGACGTATTCATCGACAGGCTGGAGGAACATTTCTCGCAAAAGAAGATACAGATATTCGCTAAGATCCCTGGGGGTAAGACGATAACCGTGGAGGTTGCGAGAGCCGACACCATTGCGACTGTCAAGAGCAGGATCAAGGATAAGGTGTCCATTGCAGCAGGTTGTCGTCATGAGTTGGTCTACGGTAGCAGATATCTGAAAGACCGGTGCACCGTTGCCGAATGCAACCTCGTCAGAGAATGTACCGTCACCTGCGAATTCTACAAGAAATGATACGTTATACAGCTGCCGGTCGCGATGAAGCTTGGTAGTTGTTTTTCAGTAATCCTGATGATTGTTTTGGCTCTTTTTGAGGTTGGAGGAGACATACTTTTCCTTCAACTGGTGTTTTTGGTGGCTGGACAACTGGTGTTTTCAGTGGCCCCGTCATGCATTCATATTGTTGCTGTTCAGTAAATCTTAGATTCTAAAACGGAAAGTGCAGTTCTGGCCAGTAAGAAAATGCGACGTGATATGGGCCTCCTGTAAAGGTCAGTCACCTTGTGCGCTTACAAACGATCAGGTGTCTTGAGATGTGAGTGCTAGTAGAATGCTACTATATAAGCTTCTGCGAGGGTGTCCGAGATATGATCAATGTTTTGGTTACCAGTCGAAATTTTGAGATTCCCCATGATTACCACGTATTTCCGTGCCCCTCGATAAATCCTCGTACCAAGCAAAAAATACCAATTTTTTAGCTTTTTTGAATTTGAACGCTCATCTTATAGTAAAGTACGTAGGATCTAATTAATGCCATGAGAGTTTGTTCTGACGTGTTGGTAGCAACCTAGTTTCTATTTTGAGAGGTCTCTGGTTCAAATATTTGTTCATTCACTTATTTGAATTCAAAATTCAACTATAAAATTTGTTCGAAATATTCTCGGCATTTCTCGGTAACCGTGGTAACCACGTTTACCAGTCCCCCTTGGTAAAATTGCCTCATTCGGTAACCAAAACCTTTGATGTGATTGACCTAGTAACCAAGCTCGTAGGCCATGTATCCTTATTTATCAGTTAATAAAGCTAGCCATGATGGTTTTTTCCTAAAAAAAAGGCTTCTGTGAGGGTGTTCTTCTTTCAGTGCTTTTTTCTAGAATTTCGGAAAAAGTGGAAATGCATCTCGTAGTGTTGGAGATCTAAAATAATGCAACGCGCAAGAAGAAAGCCACAATATTTTGTAAATCTTTACCTACTAATAAAGCGACTATCGCTTCTGGTCGTCCGTCATTAAAATTACCCTTCGAGTTGGTAAAAATTACCCACCAATCCCACCGGTAAGTGGAAAAACGATTGGACAAAAATCACCGCCTCCTTCGTTGCTTTATAGGGACGCGACGCGCAATAGTCACAAAATGAAGAACAGCTGAGCGGTCGGCCTATCCCTCCTCTAGCGATGAGACCTGGGTTGGATCCCCGCTTTCTTTTCTCACGCATGTCGTATCCATGTATGTGTTCATCAGCCGCCTTCACTCCCTTGTTATTTTTTCATTTTACTTTTTTGTCTTTTCTTTTCTCATTCTTTTTTATTTATTCTTCCTTCTTTCTTCTTTATTCTTTAAATTACTTGGGGATTTTAATATTCTAAAAGTTGAGAATTTTAAAAAAATGTTTGAGAAATCTAAAAATACGTGAATACAAAATTGTTTAGAAAATCATAAAAAAATTGCAGATTCAAAAATGTTGGTGGTTTTGTAAAACTGTTCGCAAAATTATAAATAAATGTTCGCAAAAAATGGTCAGGAAATAAAATCATGTTCATGATTTTGAAAAAATGATCGTGTATTCAAAACATATTCGGGAATCTGAAAAAAAGTCCATGACATTTTAGAATATGTTCACAAAAATAAAAATAAAAATTTGTTTTTTTAAATTTGTTCCCCAATTTTTTTAAAAAGTTCATCGATTCAAAAAATGTTTGTTGAGACAAAAAAAATTAATTAATTCGAAACTGGTTCATACATTTAAAAAGATTGTAAACAAAACTAATGTTCATGATTTTTTTGAGAAAATCAAATTTTAAAAAAAATTGTTTGTCGATTTGAAAAAATGTTCACTGGTTTATGTCTAGGATTTGATTAGTTTTTCGAAAGTCTTTATATGTCTTGGCGCTGGGAGTAGTTCGGGCTCAATGAGATTTGCTTTTAAAGTTTTAAACGTTCCCTTGTGCAACATAATTAAAAGTGTGACATGCACTGGCAAACTCATAGCCTTGGGATTTACCGCGTCGAATGCATTGTGATCACGTAGACATCACGACCATCATCGGCTAGGGTGAGAAAGAATAAATGACAACATGGTGAGCCACTATGTTAAAAATAGAGTACGCTCATATATCAAGATATTTAGTCATACTTATTTGATTAGCTATAATTTTTTGTCTCCCGTTACAACGCACGGGCATATTTGGTAGTATATATAATTTGTGAAGAACATCAACAAATTGTTTATTAACTGCAGAAAATGAAGGTAAATCAAGAAAACACTACAGAAAAACATATGCTGCCTAATGTTTCGGCATAAGCTGTGTGTAATTTATCAGGTACTCAACTTACCCCAGTGTAAGCCAAGTATGATCAAAAACATACAGGGCAAATGCATGGCCCTCGGCTTAGCAACTTTACGCCGAGTTCCTACAAGAAAACTCTCGGCCTAAACAGAAATCTTGGCATATTCCACAAAATACACTTGGCATACACGTAAGTGTCAGCAAAGCAACTGCCACATGGCCGTTCTGTAGTTTTGAGAGAACTGGAAATGCATCTCGTAGTGTTGGAGGTCTAGGATAATGCAACACGCAAGAAGAAAACCATAATATTTTGTAAATATATAATTTGTGAAGAACATCAATATTTTGTTCAGTTAACTGCTAAAGAATAAAGGAATCGATGGAACATGAGAAGGGGGGATGAGTGTCTGGAATAAAATTCATGGTTCCTGAACAGGGAATATTTATCAAAATTTTAGATATTGGGGTGTCTGAAAAGGTGGGTTCGATCATATGAAAGAACACCAACATGAACTCTTTTAGGCATAACTAACTCCGATGAGCTAAATGAAGCATGCTTTTGATCGGGGCGACAAGGGTGGCCTCTAACCCTAGGCCCAAACCACCCCTTCCTCTCTCCATCATGCCCTCGCTACCATTGGTCAAGCCCGTGTAACACGAGGATGGCGGTGGCGAGGCTCCCTCCGGCGGCTACTCATTTCCATGGTGCCAGGCGCGCCCTCGCTTGCTGGTAGGAGGCTCGGTGGTTCAGATCTCATCTACATGGAGTTATTGCCGCGGCTCAGTGTCATCCCATGTAGGTAAAGCATCCCAAGGATAGCATGTAGCAGATATGAGGCTGGATACTCAAGAGGAGAGCCCCTGCATGGAGCACGCTGCGGTGGTGCAGTTGCCCCCTCTAGGAGGAGGCTAAGAGATGGTCATCCTTCTTTACCCTTGTGTTTCTAATGGCTATGCCTTGGCGGGTTCTTCTCCGGCGAGGAGACGTCTCCTCGACACTCAGAGTGGAAGACGTCAAACTCTTGGGTGGTGGTGGTCGTGTACCCTTGGTTGCTAGTCATGCTGGCTCTCCTGGCAGTCGAGATGGTGATCCCGAGCATTCCCACATGGGGGCATTTGGAACCATGGGCAGCAGTCTGGATGGGATGGTGGATTATTCAGACGTCTCTCAGACGAGCCTCGTGGCGGAGGTGTTTGTTGATCTCCTTGCTTGTGTGGGCAATGGAGAGTGGTCCTAGTAAGGTTGTGGCGGCGATGTGGGCTCAGTGGGCGGGTTCTTCAACAAGGTCTGAGGGGGGTACAGAGCGAAAGCTAGGCGCTATAGTGTTTGCACGAGTTCCTGGCGGTGTCGAAGAATTCCCGGTCGACGGCGGCTCCCTATGCAGCGGAGAGATAGAGAT
>NW_024120423.1:0-10774 GCF_003073215.2 Triticum urartu
ATTGGGCCATCTTGGTGCACCTTATTTACTTTTATTACTTGTTACTCGTTACAAATTACCTTATCACAAAACTATTTTTTACCGATAATTTCATTGCTTGCAGAGAATAACTTGCTGAAAACCGCTTATCATTTCCTTCTGCTCCTCGTTAGGTTCGACACTCTTACTTATCGAAAAGGCTACGATAGATCCCCTACACTTGTGGGTCATCAACTCCCCGGAGAGGCGGGAGGCCTGCGGGTAGACGTGGAAGCCGGAGATCGGGTTGCAAGCCAACGCGCGGGGTGAGTCGGGCATCACCATCCGAGGAAACACCGACGAGCCGGTGCTGGCTGCGGTGACAGCTGCTTGGACAAGGCTGTGCTGGCTAGGGTTTACCCCTAGCATGTAGAGCGCCTCCCTCGGTGCCGCCGTGACGCGGGCGTTGGTGAACTCAAGCTGCGTGGCGGCGACGACGTCGGCCTGCGCGGCGGCCTCATCCCTCACGTCTGCGGCGTGCCTCCGGCCCTTCCTCTTAGCCGACTTTCTTGCCCACTATCCGGGTGTCAGTGCCTTCTTTGGCTTGGTCGCGGCGGCGGTCTTGCGCGGGGCACGAGGCTTGCCTTTCCCGGAGGGGGCGGCGGCGCCGGACGAGGCGACGGAGGCGAGCGTCAAGGTCGATGACGTCGTTCATGGCTGGTTGGGAGCGAGAGTGCGCACGGGCGGGAGTGTTTTTGAGGGAAAATGAGGAAAATGATGATGGCTCCCACCGACAGACGGGTCCGGAGAAAGGAGTAGGCGCACGCGTCCGTTTTCTGTCCGCACCGACGCAAATCCGGCTTAAAATTGAGTCTGAAATAAGTCGTCCGCGGATGAAAAACGGACGTGTATTCGTTTGGATTGGCGCGTTAGACACATCCCCAATAGCGAACGCAAGGTGATCAAGAAGCGGGACGTGGCCATCTACTGGGACTTTGAGAGCGGGGTAATGCATAACATCTGTGATATGTGGCCTCTCCATCTGCTGGATATACCGGATACGGCGCCGGCTCCAATTTGGTTAATACCCTCTCCTTTGTAACGGACCAGTGACCGTGAGTGCACGTACCCCGTATCAACCAATGCTGTAGCCGTCCATTCGTCAAGGATATGACTAACAACCAAGGCGCATATTGCCCTTTTCCAAAAGATTGATCAGAATTTCTATAACAGATCTTACATTTTTAATAAGTTGATCCTCACTACTCCCTTCGTTCCTAAATATAGATCTGTTTAGAGATTTTTTATATGAATTATATACGGAGCAAAATGAATGAATCTACAATCTAAAGTATGTTTATATACATTCCGTATGTAGTCTATATTGAAATGTACAAAAAGACTTATATTTAGAAACGAAGGAAGTACTACCTATTCTCTTAACATACACACTGTTTACATCATCAAGTTTGCCACGTCATCATTCCACTACTCACTTACAGAAAGGATCGACCAGACGTTTGAATTACCGAGACTTGCCACAACTAAATACGGGGAAAAATTCAAAATAAACCTTGAATTTGTAGGCGGAAACTAAATCAAACCCCGAACTCCCAATTCTCGAAATCAGCACACCAAACTCTTTGATCCCGGTCTATTTTGAACCTTGAGAGGATGTACCCGGTATTTTCTTAATTGGGCCGGCCCATGAGCGCACCCGCTCTCTGCTTTCGTTTCTATTTGTTTTTTCCTTTTCTTTTTTCTTTTTCACATATGTATAATTTTTCTCAGTACCCAACGTACATTTTTAATGCACACAAGAAATATTTTTTTGCTAAACTTTTGATATTTCAAATACATTATGTATACTTTTAAAAATACATGTTTTCAAAACTTTTTTGTAATACATGTTAATATTTTTCCCAAATACATGCTTTACATTTTCTTAATAACAATAAACATTTTATAAAACTACATGAACATTCTTATTTGTTTTTTAGGATCCCATGAACATTCTTATACATTGCACAACATTTCGATGTTTTAATACATTGTACAACATTTTGAAAATTGTATACACCTTTTTCAAACACATGTCACGTAGGGTATACACTTTTTAAAATTGTGTACACTTTTTTTATAATGTCACAAACACATTTTTGAAACTCGTGAACATTCTTGAAATTTTACATTTTTCTGAATGTATGATTTTTTTATGCATCAGATGAATATTATTTTACATTGTATAAAAATTTGTCTGAAATGGCCCGTACATATTTTTTAAACTCATGATATTTTTTAGATGTCACAATTTTTTATTGCACATTTTTTAGATTTCATTTTTTTTCCTATTTTTAAAAAAATATCAAAAAAGTATTAACACTTTAAATGTTGTTCAGGTTTCAGAAAATATTTATGTTTCAAAAAGTGTTCCCACTTTTCAATTGTGTTCAGGTTTCAGAAAATGTTTATGTTTCAAAAAGTGTTCCCACTTTTCAATTTTGTTCAGGTTTCAGAAAATGTTTATATTTCAAAAAGTCTTCGCACTTTAAAATTTTGTTCAGGTTTCAAAAAATGTTTATGTTTTAAAAAGTGTTTAATTTTTCAAAATTGATTGTTTTTTAAAAGTATTCAGAATTTTCTAAAAGTGCTCGCACTTTAAATGTTAGGAAATTTCAGAAAGTACGTTTCTAATACTTGTTTGTCCCCAAAAGATGTTTTCAAAGTTCGACGCTTCGGTTCTGCAGAAGTACTTCGGGGTCTCTTCTTGTGTTACGTATTCGTCTGTTGTAGTGGCTAGCGGAAAGAGGACAACTCTCCCAGGTTCCAAGTTTGACTCCACGGTAGTCATATTTGTTTCGAGTCCGCAGCCAACAATCTCATATTTGACTTGCCACGTGGGCAATACCTATTTGAGAAAGCTCTTAAGGTTAGACCGGGATCAGAGAATTTGGTGTGTTGATTTTAACAATTTGTAGTTTGAGGTTCGATAGCACCACCTATGGATTGAAGTCTCCATTAATGTGGATGTATGATAGCATCACCTATCGGAACCACGAGAAAAATCATCGTGTCTTCATTGCGTCTGATTACCTCCAAAACCTTCCTCTACTTTTATATGCAAAGTCTTTACTTTCCGCTGCTACTATCTTGGACTTGCATGTGTAGGGTGCTACTACACTTGATAGAATTTCTAAAATCTGACAAGAACTAAAATTGAAAAAAGGCTAGGTTTTTTTATTTATCAAGTAGTCTAATCACCCCCTACTCTAGACCTACTTTTGATCCTACAGCTTGCCCGAGATCCTACCTGATGTGGCATCGGGAGTTTCATCGGTCAAACTTAGCGCCTAAATCGACAGGGTAATGCTTGGCTCTAGGATCGAAGCTACATCCCGAGGTGTGATCCGCGCCGTGGTCCTGATCCGGGATTGAAATTGTGATCAGCACGAGGGCGTCGACAAGGTCTTCAAAGTAATCTGACACCCAGCCTGAATATGCACGCTCGCCGCAGGCATCCACAACGTACTCCACATTCCTAAACCTAATGGTTTGGCCCTGAGCGAACTTCTCGATCCGGCCAAGGTGACCAGTCGCATCGGCGTAGATCCTGCCGCTGCCGAACACAAAAGTTGTCCGGGGAAGAAGGTCTTCCCATAGCCAATATTGTCGTCCATCCGAAGATGGGCCATTGAGCCGTTTTGACCACACAACATGATCTGTATGGGCCACCAATGTCAGAGTCAAATCCGACAGATCTCGGATAGGGGGTCCCGAGCTGGTGATCTTAGCTTGATGGTAACATGGCAAAGAGGGACACGATGTTTTACCCAGGTTCGGGCCCTCTCAAAGAGGTAAAACCCTACGTCATGCTTCTATTATATTGATTTTGGGTGGAGTACAAAGTACACGATGATCTACCTCAAGATCGTATGTGAATGAATCTTACGTGACCCTACGGACTAAACTCCTCGGCTTAAGTAGGCACCGGGTGTAGCTAGGGTCACATGTAGGTTAGGTACATCAAGGGATAAGCATGCCTATGATTCAAACATTTCTTGAAGTGTGTGCCAAGTCTTCGAAGGGTTTCATCTTGAGTACACCATGGGCCATGGCATACATGGCCCATTCTTCCGTTGTATGGAGGTCCTTAGCTTGGCCCATGACTGGCAGGCCGACGTGCTTAGCACCCCCCCTAGTCCAGGACACCATCAAATAGAGCCGGCACCGAGTGACCCGCTGGGTCAGCTGGCCTTATAGTCTTATATCTCACAGCAGATGGAATCTTTGTGGCGCCGGCGTAGTTGTAGTACCTGATTTTGTGATGCCGTCTGTCCTACAATTTCCGGCAAACGCTCACGTATATGAACACCAAAATTGTCTTGATATGTTTTGGCAAGATGCCGCCGTACGAAACTACAAGCAGATAGCTTGATTTTTTTTCTATTAACCATGTATTAGAAATCTTACTAATTCTTACACTAGTTGGATTGTATCAAACCATGTCTAATTTTAACATCTTCTTTGTCCACAAGGCGATGTAAAGCAAGAATTTGGGTGAACCCGAAATACCCAGAGCGGTAATCGACGGTATTGGAGTTGGGGTTGAAACATGCACTTCTCTCAAAAAAATTCATGTGATAATCTAGCATGCCTATTCATAAATGTTCGAGGAATCAGAATGAGAAAACTTTGTGAAGCACAGAAGGACTTCTCACATACCTAAGGCTCTTTTTCCTTTGGTTGAGTTTTCCCAAAGTTTTTGAGGGCATGGTTTTAAACGCATAGTATGCAAGTAGCCATTCCCCATTTTCTTTTCATAGCAAGATTTGGGGGCTTGAACTCGATTCGTGGCGCTCCCTAGTACGCAAGTAGCCATTCCCCCCATTTTCTTCCTTATTAGATAAGTTAATGCAATTTAGGACTATTTATTGAGATTATGATGATGTCTAGACCATAGTGCAAATTTTCACAGGTCGGAATCTGTGGCACCCCAGTACTGAGATCCCAGGCATGCGACGGGCAGTCCTACATAATTCAAGGATTGGATTTACAATTGTAAGGGCATCTCAAATACCGACCCTGAAACCTCCCGCATCGGTCCGGATCGTGCTGTCCAGATCGCAAAAGCCATCCAACGTGGTCTAGACGTGTTTTCTTCCGCAAACCGGAGGCAAACGTGGGGGCTTTGCAGGAGTCCGAACACGCGAAACATCACTCTCTGTCCCCCCTCCTCCACCGCCCCACCCAAAAGGAAGACGGAGCCCACGCTTTTGGAGCATCCCGCATTGTTTTCGCGTCAAAATCCTCCACTTTCTTCTTCCATCCCCTGTTGTTCTCCATGTTGGGGAACGTAACAATAATTCAAAATTTTCCTACGTGTCACGAAGATCAATCTAGGAGATGCTAGCAATGAGAGAGAGGAAGTGCATCTTCATACCCTTGAAGATCGCTCTTGTTGTCTCCAAGGTTTTGACTCTCCAACATCACCAAGAAGAAGACCGACGATGCCACATATTCCACACCAAGGCCGGCATCAATGGACGATCCGTCAAGGTCATCATCGATGGAGGGAGTTGTCATAATCTCGCAAGCGAAGAACTTTGCTCCAAGCTCTAATTGCCCAAGACTTGCCCCACGAAAGCGTTACAAGAACGCGGTTGATGGAGTCGTACTCGCGGTGATTCAAATCGCGGAAGATCCGATCAAGCGTCGAACGGACGGCGCCTCCGCGTTCAACACATGTACAGCCCGGGGACGTCTCCTCCTTGATCCAGCAAGGGGAGAGAAGAAGTTGAGGGAGAACTCCGGCAGCACGACGACGTGGTGGTGATGGAGCTCATGGTTCTCCGGTAGGGCTTCGCCAAGCACTACGGAGGAGGAGGAGGTGTTGGAGAGGGGGAGGTTGCGCCAGGGGAAGGATGCGGCTGCCCTCCCTCCTTTATTTATAGGGTGAAGGGAGAGGGGGCCGGCCCCCCTTAGATGCATCTAGAGGGGGGCGGCCAAGGGGGGGGACTTGTTGGGTAACGCAGTAATTTCAAAAAATTCCCTATGCACACGCAAGATCATGGTGATGCATAGCAACGAGAGGGAAGAGTGTTGTCTACGTACCCTCGTAGACCATAAGCGAAAGTGTTATGACAACGCGGTTGATGTAGTCGTACGTCTTCATGATCGATCGATCCTAGCACCGAAGGTACGACACCTCTGCAATCTGCACACGTTCGGCTCGATGACGTCCCACGTACTCACAATCCAGTAGAGTGTCGGGGAAGAGCTTCGTCAGGACGACGGCATGATGACGGTGATGATGATGCTACCGGAACAGGGCTTCGCCTAAGCACCGCTACGATATGACCGAGGTGGATTATGGTGGAGGGGGGAACCACACACGGCTAAAAGATCAATGATCAACTTGTCTGTCTATGGGGTGCCCCCTCCCCCGTATATAAAGGAGTGGAGGAGGGGGAGGGGCCAGCCTCCTAGGCGCGCCCCAAGGGGAGTCCTACTCCCATCGGGAGTAGGATTCCCCCCTTCCCTAGTTGGATTAGGAGAGAAGGAAGGGGGAGGAAGGAGGAAGGAAAGGGGGCCGGCCCCCCTCCCAATTCGGATTGGGCTTGGGGGGGAGCGCCCCTCCTTTGCTCCCTTCTCCTCTCTCCCACTATGGCCCAATAAGGCCCATATACCTCCCGGGGGGTTCCGGTAACCTCCCGGTACATCGGTAAATGCCCAATCTCACCCGGAACCATTCCGATGTCCAAATATAGTCGTCCAATATATCGATCTTTATGTCTCTACCATTTCGAGACTCCTTGTCATGTCCGTGATCATATCCGGGACTCCGGACTACCTTTGGTACATCAAAACACACAAACTCATAATACGATCGTCACCGAACGTTAAGCGTGCGGACCCTACGGGTTCGAGAACTATGTAGACATGACCGAGACACGTCTCCGGTCAATAACCAATAGCGGAACCTGGATGCTCATATTGGTTCCTACATATTCTACGAAGATCTTTATCGATCAAACCGCATAACGATATATGTCATTCCCTTTGTCATCGGTATTTTACTTGCCCGAGATTTGATCGTCGGTATCTTAATACCTAGTTCAATCTCGTTACCAGCAAGTCTCTTTACTCAGTCCTTAATGTTACATCCCGTAACTAACTCATTAGCTACATTGCTTGCAAGGCTTATAGTGATGTACATTACCGAGAGGGCCCAGAGATACCTCTCCGACAATCGGAGTGACAAATCCTAATCTCGATCTATGCCAACTCAACAAACACCATTGGAGACACCTGTAGAGCACCTTTATAATCACCCAGTTACATTGTGACGTTTGGTAACGCACAAAGTGTTCCTCCGGTATTCGGGAGTTGCGTGATCTCATAGTCATAGGAACATGTATAAGTTATGGAGAAAGCAATAGCAACAAACTAAACGATCATCGTGTTAAGCTAACGGATGGGTCAAGTCAATCAGATCATTCTCTAGTGATATGATCCCGTTAATCAAATGACAACTCATGTCTATGGTTAGGAAACATAACCATCATTGATTCAACGAGCTAGTCAAGTAGAGGTAAACTAGTGACACTCTGTTTGTCTATGTATTCACACATGTACTAAGTTTCCGGTTAATACAATTCTAGCATGACTAATAAACATTTATCATGAAATAAGGAAATATAAATAACAACTTTATTATTGCCTCTGGGGCATATATCCTTCAGGACTTGCCCCCCAAGTTAGGTGGGAGGCGCCCCCACCCCCTAGGGTTTTCAACCCTAGGCGACTTGGGCCCTTGGGGAGGGGGGTGCACAAGCCCACTAGGGGCTGGTTCCCACCCTTGTTCAGCCCACTTGGACCATCGGGGCAGGTGGCCCCACCCGGTGGACCCCCGGACACTTTTCGATGGTCCCGATACAATACCGCTAACCCCCGATGTGACGCCCTCGATTCAACCGTACACTAATCATACACGCAAATGTGTACGATCAGGATCAAGGACTCACGGGAAGATATCACAGCACAACTCTAGACACAAATTTAAAATAATACAAGCTTTATATTACAAGCCAGGGGCCTCGAGGGCTCGAATACATAAGCTCGAATACACAAGAGTTAGCGGAAGCAACAATATCTGAGTACATACATAAGTTAGACAAGTTTGCCTTAAGAAGGCTAGCACAAAAGCAACAACGATCGAAAAGGCAAGGCCTCCTGCCTAGGAGCCTCCTAACTACTCCTGGTCGTCGGCGGTCTTCACGTAGTAGTAGGCACCCTCGGGGTAGTAGTAGTCATCAGTGGCATCGTCTGGCTCCTGGGATTCGTCATCTGGTCGTAACAATCGGGTATGGGAGAAAAAGAGGTAGCAAAGCAACCGTGAGTACTCATCCAAAGTACTCGCAAGACATACATCAGATCTAAACTAAGTATGCACCTGTATCAAAGGAAATGGGTTGTATCTGTGGACTAAACTGTAGAATGCCAGAAGAGAAGGGGAAAGCCTAGCCTATCGAACACTAGCATCTTCTGGACCCACCATCTTGCAGCAACAGGAGGGAGTAGAGTAGCATAAAGTAAAGTAGTAGAACTGTTATCAACCTCGGCCAAAGATCCTTTCTCGACTCCCTGCGAGAAAGCAATCCCAGAGCCATACTATCCATTTCTCATCACCATCCATTTCTCATCACAAGTATCCAGCTCTAGTTGTATCGATCGGGATACAACTCCAAGTGTCCGTTGCCGTAGGACATGCTATCGATAGATGCCTTCTACCCTGCAGGGGTGCACCAACTTACCCACCACGCTCGATTAACTCCGGCCGGACACACTTTCCTAGGTCATACCCGGCCTCGGCCAAAAAATACGCCGCAACCCGACCTAGGCTTAATAGAAAGGCCAGCCCGCCGGACTAAACCTATGCCCCCAGGGGTCTTGGGCCATCGCCCCGAGAACTCCTGCACGTTGCGTGGGCGGCCGGTGAGTAGACCTAGCTACCTCCTTCAAAAAGGTAGGTGCTTACCTGTCCAACCCGGCACGCGCCTCTCAGTCGCTGACGTCTATTAAGCTTCGGCTGATGTATACGACGCAGAACGCCCATAGTATGCCCACGTGATGGTTAGTGCTATCAGGCCAGAGGCCCCTCGGATCAAATATCCAAACCGTAGTGGATTAGGAGCACGCGGTAACAAGCAGAGACTCACGAAAGATGTGACCCCGTCGCCCCGTCTCGAGGACTTGCGGAAAGGGCTAGGAATGCCCGGCCACGCCTCGTAATTATCTCGCGGGCACCCTCCAGGTCAAACCGTCTCCACATCACTCGCAATTAAGCTTGCGCGGGTACCCCTCAGGGCCGACCCGTCTTTAGTAACATGGTTCAATGTAAAGTCATAGTAACCAGAGTAACTGTGTGTCTAACACCAAGGGGAAACCCCGAGGAATCGCCCCTGGTGAATTCCACTCGATGTTATCATCAAGGTGAACGTAAGAGGATTCACCCTCGAGGTTCACACTTGAGGGGTTGCACGACAGAGCCGTCACGGAAGTGGTTAAGGAGGAAATCACCCTCGATGACCTCGACCGTATAGCTACACTACGGAGATCTCATCAGGAGTGATGTAAGAGGTTCCACCCTCGGCACTTGATGGTAACTCTGCAGAGTCGTACAACTAGGGGGTGATGTGCGGTGTTGGGGCCTGGACGTCGATCACGTTGATCGAGTCATCGAACATAAAGTGGGGCAACTGGGACAGTGTGGGGGTCACTGATGGATCACTAACCAACCTATACTAAGCAGTTTAGGATAAGCAGGTAAGGTATGAAAGCAGGTAACAGCAACAGGCTATGCATCAGAGTAGGATCATACAGAAAGCAGTAGCAGTTCTAATGCAAGCATGAGAGGGAAAGAAATGGGCGATATCGGAATGCTCAAGGGGGTTTGCTTGCCTGGAAGCTCTGTTGTAAAGGAAGAAGTGTCGTCGACGTAGTCGATCACAGGGGCGGCATCGGTCTCGGGGTCTACCGGAGAGAAGAGGGGGAAGAAACAGTAAATACAGAGGAACCAAAGGTACCACTAAGCATTACATGATGACAGGCAGAGCTAGGGTTGTCCTAACGTAGTACTACACGTTGCAGATGGAGGGGATAAACATCCGAGGATGAATCACCGGCGTTAGACGAATTCCGACAGATGAAAAAGAGGGGACGATTCCATGTTCAGCATGCTAGGGGCATGTGACAGGTGAATGGACCGCGTATTCGGATTCGTTGGATTTTTCTGAGCAACTTTCATATAGAAAACATTTTCATCCGAGTTACGGATTACTTCCTATGATTTTCCAAAGTTTTAGTAATATTCTGCAATTAAAAAAATAAAACGAAAATAATAAACAAATGCTAGGTGCACCGAGATCTGTGTACACAGAAGTGTACCACAAGGTGACATGTGGGTCCAGGGGGGTCCCAGTTGACCAGTCAAAGTTTGACTGGTCAACAGGGGATGGGGTCCCCGTGTCATAGACTAGGCTTAATTAATTAAATCCAGTTTTAACTAATCTAGTGATTAGGCTAATTAAGTAATTATTTTAATTAAAAAAATTAATTAAGTTAATTATATATGTATTGTTTAATATATATATTTAAAAAACTTTTTTTGTTTTTCCTTTTTACACAAAAAAGGGCATGGGGCCCCACTGGGCAGCGACCCAAAGGCCAGGGGCTGGGAACGCTCGCCCTGCCCGCGCACGTCCAGTGGACGACGAGGGGAGGCCACTACACGGCGGACGCCGCACGGACGGGGGGG
>NW_024120424.1:0-17422 GCF_003073215.2 Triticum urartu
CGGGGTGAAAACCTGCTATTGGCTATTGCCAAGGCCGATGATGGTGACGCTGTCCGCGTCGTTCCCTTCCTTGAAGGCATCGCCGAGGAGAAGTTCAAGGCCATTCTCTGCTACCTCCGCGGGAAACTCTAGATCAGTAGATCGAATGACGGCGACTCTTTGGTGTCCTTTTCCCCTTGGGGGCGTCATTTTTGGAGGTGTACACGGGCTCGAGGGACCAGAGGACGGCGTCTTCGGTGAAGCGGTGCTTCATCTTACACATCGATGGTGGCGGATCTTGGCGGCGTGGCGCTGTGGAGATTCGGCGTCTGATGCGCGGAGATGGACTCGCGCAGGAGGAGGAAGCTGTCTGGCGTCATGGTGGCGTTGATGGCAGAGAGGCCTGGCAAGGTCGGTGCTTCAGTTCTGCTCTGAGGATGGACCGAGGGATGATAGAGGCGACGGCCCTTGCAGGTGCTCACTGGGAGTGTGCCAGATCGATGTGGGACTCAATCCAGGTAGTGGCTTGGATGGGACACCTGGCTTTAGATGTTAGGCTTTGGTGCGATGTCTGTCTGGTATTAGGCCTGGACATTCGGCACACCTTCATCAAGGGGATAGGAGTAGCAACGGTGTTACCAAGATGATGGCTTCAGACTTATTGATGTATCACCTTGTATGGGTTTTGTGAATAATAAATAATATGGTTGTATGCATCGTTTAGATGCAGAGGCCGGGGTACATCCTTCTTTTCTAAAAAAAACAAACACATTAGAGCAGCAACCGTCGTCAATGAAGAAAATTGTAGATCAAACAGACCCAGTATGAAAACTCGCGAATATAGACGAATAAAGACTGGATCCAACTAGATCCACCACATTTCGATGAGAAAAGAGGGCGAATCCGCAACAAATTTGTGATGAGGAAAAGACAAAAGAGCCGGTACTCACCGTTTGTTTTGTTTATTGAATCGAATATAAAAAGGCGCACACGGTATGATATCACGTTTATATTGCTTTGAAGTTCCCGTGGCATTCATCGGAAGAAGTTCCCCTGGCAACATAGGTTTCTTTAGTTACGCGAGGAAGAAAACAAAACACAAGTGTATCCTATCCTCGATGGTACGACAGTATGCATTTGTTTCCCGCGCTCATGGATCACGTACGGCCGGGGCGCTCACCTTCCTCCCTTGAGCATCAAAGTACACGACTACCGAGTACCGTACATACACACGACAAAGAAAAATACAATGGATATATTCAGACACGCTCATGTCTTCAAGTCCAGCCTTGTGCAGTGAAGCAGGCGTGCATGCATAAAGTGTTGAAATATGAGATGGACCTATAGCCCATATGACAATTTCAGATTTGATTTTTAAGGGCCCATGTAGGTGGCATGACAAGGTGGTGGGAAGTTTAGTCCGACCCCGGAAGTGGAAAGAGAGTTGGAGTGGTTTATAAGGGATCCTCTCCCTCATGCTATTGGAGCTTGATAAGAGATGAGGCCCTCGCGCACTCCTCCTCCGCTCACCCCGCCATGCCGTGGATTGCGGGATTGAGCCAAGCCGAGCTCACTCCTATGCGCTTCTTTTTGCCCTTTTTGCCGGTCAGAAACGGAGAGTCTTTGACAGGTAGTGCCACGATCTGAGACGTCGGATCGTGGGCTACTGACTTGGACGTGGGTTCAGCCCACGTCTCTCCACGCGCAGCCGCACATATATATGTGGGGCGCTGCCAACCCTAGCCGCCACGAAACAGAATGCATCTCCGCCTCCACGCCCGCGTCGTTCCTTTGCTGCTGCTGCCGCCGGCGACTCCGTCCCGTTCACCACGTACACGGTTGACGGGAGAGCAGGCCTCCGAAACCCCGCCTCTCCGGATCCTATACGGGAGAGACCTCTGAAACCCCACTTCTCCGGATCTTGTACGGGAGAGGGGCGATTAGGTTTTTGGGTAGCGATTACGCGACTGCTCGCTTCTGTTCATCTACGTCCGCATCACCTTCGTCATCGCCATGCCGACCGACGCCGACCGTGCCGCCGCTGAGAGGGCCGAGGCCGACAAGAAGGCCGCCGAGGATGCCGCGGCTGCTGCCACTGCCACCACAGCCGCGTGGCTGATTGGAGGGTATACATCGTTTATCCTTCTCGTGTTTCTTTCTGTTGTAGCAGTACTAGCGATATGTGTAGATATTTCTACTATATGCATAGTACATGCTCTGTTAGATCGTAATCAGTGTATTATCAGTGCTGTTCATGTCATGCTCATGATTTATTCATGGATTAATTTAATCGAAAAACTGCCTATTTTCTTATCATAAAGTGCGTGTGAAGAGGAAGCCCTCACTAAGCATACCCTAAAGAAACTGTGTGAGATGTCGTTAGTTGTTAAGCTGGAATGTCATTATTTGTTCCAGTTTGTCTAATTCACATCTAGATGTTTTTTAAGAATATCACATCTAAGCTCCCACAAATATATAATGCAGCAACAAGAAACAAAAAAAAATTACGACAAAAAATAGACCACAAACAAAATAAAAATCAGCTTAGATGTGATATAGTTATGTCACATTAGATGTGTCCTAAATAGACCCTATTTGTTCTTTTGGCCCCCTCGACTCTGCTTTGTCCCCTCACCAATCTTTGTCAAGCCCCGCCGCTGTGAAGAACGACATCGTCACCACACACGCCACACATGGCTGCTACGATCAATACAGACGCGCGATGCATGTAGGCAGGCACGACCGGAACGGCAATCCACTCCTTCTGTCAAACTTTGGATTGGTATGTGCTTTTTTTAATGGTTTCAACTGTCCAAGTCGTTCAACTTAGCGTGTACGAGACCAACCGATCATAGTAAAATTTTCCAGTCACCTGAATGAATTCCTCGGACGACCGTGAACGAGAATGCAAGAGGTACGTAGCCAAACGGTTTGTTTAACCGCGGATCGATCGATCGCATGGTCATGCACATATATTGATGGTGTCGCCCCCACGCGCCGTGGACGAGGGCCGGCCAGCCGGCAGCCGTTGACCCGTGGTGGTTGAAGATGGTGAAAAACGAAAGGACCGCCTATTGAGAAACAGTAAAACGGAGCCACCTACGGCCTCTCTCAGCGATTTGAGTCTGTCCATCATAAGATCCTTCTACTGAGCACTCCAGATCTCTTGATCGTTTAACCACTCGCGTGCACCGTGTTTTTTCACCAGTCACCGTGCAACCAGCGTGGCCCACTGTAACTGGGCTGCTGCTCCGCAGACCAACTGGGGCGATTGCTCCTTAATCGGGCCAACTGGGGAAAACGTAAATAGGCCCAGAAAGTGGATAAACGAGGTCGCCCATGTTTTCCGTCTTCCTCACGAGACGCTGCTGGATGCGTTCATCCTTACGGCGGCGGCGGCGACGACGGCGGCGGTGGATCACTCTGTGCATTTTAAAACCGAACCGAAAAACCATACCGAAAATAAACCGAACCGAACCGATTTTACGGTTTCTGGTTTCGGTATGGTATGAACTTTCCATACCGTTTTGAACTTTGGTTTTTATGGTATATACCGAAAAACCGAACGGTTAACCGAATAAACCGAAGTAAAAATAAATTTATATTTCTTGAGATGAACAACCGTACAAGTTGTCATTTTTCTTGTACATGAGTCAAATTCACTGCTAAGCACGTAAATTTTTCTTGTAACATAGTCATTTTTCTCTTTTTAAAATGCTAAGCACGTCCATACCCATCAACAGATGAATCAATGCATGCATATATACTTATATATATAGTCATATACTATTTGTGTAAAATAGTACGTGTTTTGAATCATAAATTTGCAAATTATTATTACGTCATTTTAAAATTCGCGTCAACTTTGGTTTTTATGGTATATACCGAAACCATACCGAAATAATTTGGTATATACCGAAACCGAACCGTATTTTATTTTCATACCGTATTTACTGAAGTATTAATACCGTACAAATCGAAAAACCGTATAAACCGAACCATGCAAACCGAATAAACCAAACGCACAGGGTGAGCGGTGGAGGCAGCTCGTACGCCCTTTGAGTGGAGATGCGTGATATATGTCCTAGGGTTCTATTTCCTTGTTCCTTAGGTTGGCTGTCCTTTGTTGCAGATATCCTGTTCTTTTTTCTTTGTTTCCTCAGCCTGGATAGGGAGCTTCATCCTTGCTGTAGTTGTAATTCGGCTATTGATATACACTGTTTGTAAATTGCTTCAGGCAAAACTGGCTCAGCGGGCTCCGGGTGGTGATGGCGGGGGTGTTCTTTCTTGCTCTACATGTTGATAGGTTTTTGCTCCGTTTTTAGTGATGAAAAAGTGAGTTCATTTTTAAATCTTGTGTGAGAGAAGGCCAAGAACATGTACTTTTTTTACGGGAACAAGAACATGTACTTAAATTATGAATATGCATAGTTATGTGATATTGGAATTCATGCTGAATTCATAGAAATAGTATTTCATTTTTGATATTTTCTATCTCATGTTTGCATGAAATTCTCCAAGTGACCATGGATTCGGTCAGGCCTAATTTGGACCAGCTTGGATTTGAATTTTGCGCTGATCAAGTGTTGCTGATGTTTTATATCCTTTATTATTGGAATCTCATAGATGTGAACCAATGTTTGTTTCCTTCACAAATTTTTCCAAAGTTTCTATGTATTTTTTATACACACAATTTATTCTTGCAAGTGTTGTGTCCCTTTCTTGAGAGTATATAAGTGCACAATTAATTCCTGAAAGTAGGTGTTCATGTTACCGAGCCATGTATTCCTGAAACTATTATATTACGTGGAGTACATGTTGAGTTCCCATGTCTTACCAATATTCTCCTTTTGGGATATAATTTTGCTAAGATAGCTTGACTAAAGTGGAGATTGCTTGATCTATCGTTTTTAAGCTTTTGAAGGTAACTCGTTTTCAACAAGTAGTGTAGGACACTGGTGAAGTCGAAGCCGTTTGTTATCTCAGAAACATGTCTCCATATATTTTGACAAGTCCAAGTTGTCCAATTTTTCTCATATGATTGTACCCCACTGGGTTTATTTCCATGTAGTTATATTATTTGTTGTCAATATGGGCGGGCGCGGCATAGGGCGCTTTCATGTTCTAGTACCTCAGGTATCCGGGGGAAAGAACAGTCTTCGTTGAATATCTCAGCTCTGGGATGCAAAAAAAATGGACAGTTGGATGAGTGTTTTCAACCTCTCAGTCGTTTTATTCTCCCACGAAGAGATCACACGCATCTATTCCAACCATCGACCTGCCCTGCCCTATTCGCTTGCCGGCCGCCCCCTCCCCCCCCCCACGGCCATCCCTCTAAGCCCTTCCCCCTGCCCCGTCGATATACAACGACGGCAACAAGCATCGTGCGCTTCCAACACTCAACGGTCAACATGTTTCCTCGCCTCTACTTAGGACGTTGTCGCTCGTCTCCATCTTTAGTGAGGTCCTGGTTCAGCCTCATCAGGGTCGACACTGTCGCTCTTCACGCGCCCCTGTCTTCGGCCTCATCCCAAAAGTGATTCATGCGAGCTAATTTTTCAGGTAATGACTGAGAAATAGCAAACGTGAAAAAGGGAAGAGTTTCATGCATGTATAACTCCGGTGAAGTGTGTTTCTTCGCCGTTTTATGGGATGGCCCAAAGAGACTGCCCGAGCAGGTCCACTAAAAAGGGCTCGGACCGTAAATTTTTTACGGGTGGCCCGCAAACCGCCCGCTATTCCGGTATATATGCCGGATTTGGGATGATTTAGGGTTCATATCCCGCGGATCCCCCATCCGGCGAGAAATCCCGCGACTCTAGCGTCTATCTGTGCCGCGTTTAACCATCGGAAATTGCCGGAGATGGCGTCAACGGGTGACGGTCGTGGTGGCCGAGTGGGTTTCGCGGCCGCGGACCTGCCTCGCAAACGACCCAATGATGCAGAGGCCGGGAGCTCCTTCCTCCACTTGTAGGTGGACGAACGGCGGGGGGATATCAGGCGTCGACCTGCGCCCCTGCTCCCGCAGCGCCGGAGCTCGAGCGTGGACAAACTTTCGCCACCTTGACTGCGTCTTCTCCTCAGCGCTCAAGCGTCGCCGGGAGGCGGAGAAGGCATGGTGGGAGGCCAAGGAGGCCGCCGACGCCGAAGATGAAGTTGTGTCCGCGCGAGTCCCAACGCACTTCGAGGAGTACCACCTTGCGCACACCCTCTCGAGCACGCTCATGTACTACACCCTCCATGGCAACCCGCCTCCTCCCATCGACGACGACAACTGCGATGACAGCGGCTCCGGGATGAGGAATAGAGTAGTATGCACCCCTGTAGTATGAACTACCATATGCTATGTTTAATTTCCGTATGAACTTTGCTATGCTATGTTTTATGTACTATGATGAGCTACGGTATGATATGTATTTTATGTGTGGACGAACCGGTGGTCTATTTTTTTTAAGTATGAATATGCCGTCTCAGTACGAGGGATCTGCTTTGGTTGAGCGACTCGTGTCCTGCAAAAAATGTTTCCGGGACATTGTAAACGAGTTTTGCGGGACGGCTGGTTACAGGATCTGCTGGAGATGCTCTCATTGGTGGTGGCATCCGACGTGTGTATTTTGGGGTCTCCTGAGCTAGACTGGTCAAGCGCATGCAGGAACATGTGAGGTGGATCGAGCTTAATGCGTTGGTCCTGCATGTTTTCTCAGACAGGGGGTTAAACTGGGAGGGTGAGATCCATGCTTTCCAGGAACCTGCGAGCCATTCCCTTTTGAGATGTTGACAAGTTTTCCTTCAACGAGGAGGACCTAAGGTACATACGTAGCTGGTGATTGGTCGATGCACTTTCGTTTTTACGTCACTCTCTCCCTCCACGGTCCGTCCACCTGTGCTTTACTTTGTACTCCCTCCATCTTAAAATGTAAGATGTTTTTTGATACTACACTAATGTTAAAAAACGTTTTACATTATAGAACGGAGAGAATACTTATTTGATTCAACGACGACGACTGGCCGGAGCCATGATGAGATCGATGATCATGCATGTCCACGTCCAGTTGTGCTAACGGCGAGAGACGACCGGCGCCGCCCGGTCCACGCAGAGTCCGTCTTCAATCGAGTCTAGAGTTCAAACTGCCGATGATGGTTATGTGTTTCGTCGTCTAAACATGCGTCCTGGGCCCCGGCCACAACATCCTCGTAATTAACTGGATGATGCACGTACATTACTACTACTTCTTCAGAGGAAAACTTTGGCCGTGATATGCTTTTATATTATGAAACGGAGGGAGTAGTATATAGCATGTACTTCTTCTATCTCATAATACAACATATATTAAGAAAAAGGGTTTCCCCCGCTTTATATTATAAAGCATCCAACCAAATATCCAACTCGCTAGGGCTGCAGCACAACCAAGCCCAAAAAGAAAAACCAAAAGAAAGAAAAGAAAAACAAATGCCGACACAGGGTCAACAATTGACCAGAATGAGTTAACTACGACAGTCTGCATCCATACAGAGCTACTATGCCACGGCTCGAGTGGTGGAAGCGAATCTATGAGTTGGCACTTCGGGTCGGGTGGCGCGGGGACATCGCCGGTGCTGGAGAAGGAGGAGGGAGGAGAGGTGTTGTGGGATGGTTTGGATAATGGCTCAGGGAAGGGTAGAAGGCGGGAGGAGGGAGTTAGACCGATGTTGGTTGGCAGTGTGGGGAGGAAGAAAATGAACGGTGTACGAACGAGAATGGCCATTGGAGGAAGATCCAATGGTCTAGAAAATCGAATGACGTGATTTTTTTTTTCTTTTCTTATATGGCCCGTATATGGTGCTCCAGACATTGCCGCACTTCTCATCGATGGTCCATTATCGGAGGATGAATTTTTTTAGGTAGCGCAGACTCTAAAGCATAAAACTAAACAATGCAAAATCAAAGTAGTTCATGAAATAATTTCTTTCATGTGATATATATTTGATACTACACGATCGATCTTGTCTTTTAGAAGGATCTCAAACCAACGTGGAGGAGGGCATATTTTGTTTTCGAGTGGATTACTTCCGTACTCCCGGTTCATGTTATTGGTCGAACCAAAAGCAATCCTAGAAAGATTGCATTTGGTTTCAAGTTGTAACAAGTCGGGATTGTACTACAACGAGGAACTCAGCGGGTAAAGGGGTGAATTGTCAACCAATTTATGATGAGAAAAAGACAAAGCCAACACTCATGGGCTGTTTTGTTTATGAATATAAAAAGGTGCATATGATAACATACCACGTTTATATTCCCCGGAAGAAGTTCCCTTGCCATGATACCTTTCTTTAGTTATTTGTCAAAAAAAAAACACAATATCTTGGATCGTTGACCAGCCGCGTGCATTTGTTTCCTGTGCACGTGGATCACTGGAACAGGTACGGCCTGGGCGCTCACCTTCCCATTCTCCCGGGCATGAAAAATACAATAGATTTATCCTGACTAGAGTACTAAACATGCACACATGCTCATTTCTGCAAATCCGACACACATTTCCATTCATTTTTATCGAAAAAGGCTTTCACCCTGTTATATATATAAAGCAACGAACAACAATTCCATTCATTTTTAAACAAATAAGAACACGTGAAGTTCTTCTCGCAAGACAAAAGTACATGTGAAAAGATCAACAAGATCGGCACCTGCTACAAGCCAACGGTGTAGCTAGCGACAGGGCAGTTCACCCATTCTGTCAACGTATTATCTGTATGTGTTTTTATAATTTATTTATTTACGCATGGTTTCAAGCGTTTAACTTGAAAGAACTGCTCCGCGAAGAAGAATTGAAATGGGCTTTGCGAGCTAAAGTCCGCAAAGTGGTCCAAGGGGACGCGAATACTCAATTCTTTCATTTAATAGCTAATGGCAAGCACCGAAAGAAGCGAATTTTTCAACTTGAACAAGATGAGGGCATGATTTTAGGACAGAATAACCTAAAAACTTATATTACCGAGTATTACAAGCAGTTATTTGGACCGCCGGAGGATAATTGTGTGTCCCTCGACGAGTCTAGGACTGAGGATGTGCCTCAACTATCGGCTGCCGAAAATGCTATTCTGGTTGCACCATTCTCTGAGAAGGAGGTGTTTGATACTATTGCATAGATGAAAAACAATAAGGCTCCCGGACCAGATGGGTTCCCGGCCGAGTTCTATAAAAACTGCTGGCACATTATTAAGGGGGATTTGCTACCTATGTTCCATGATCTGTTCTCGGGACAGCTTCACTTATTCCACTTGAATTTTGGAACTATCACATTGCTTCCTAAGAAAATGGATGTTGTGAGGATTGAGCAATTCAGACCAATATGCCTCCTCAATGTTAATTTCAAAATCTTCACCAAGGTCGGGACTAATAGGCTCACACAGATTGCACATTCTGTGGTGCAACAGTCCCAAACTGCTTTCATGCCGGACAGAAATATCCTTGAAGGGGTGGTAGTCCTGCATGAAACGCTCCATGAAGTCCATTCCAAAAAATTAGATGGAGTAATTTTTAAGATGGATTTCGAGAAAGCGTACGATAAGGTCAAATGGCCATTTCTCCAATAGTCTTTGCGTATGAAAGGTTTTGATGAAGCCTGGCGCCGACAGGTTGAATCATTTACGCAAAAAGGTAGTGTGGGAATTAAAGTAAATGACGACATAGGTCATTATTTTCAGACACATAAAGGCCTAAGACAAGGAGATCCGATGTCCCCTATCCTGTTTAACATTGTGGTGGATATATTAGCAATTTTGATAGGAAGGGCTAAGGAAAATGGTCAAGTAGGTGGATTGGTACCTCATCTTGTTGATGAAGGTGTTTCCATACTTCAGTACGCTGATGATACGATCATCTTTATGGAGCATGACTTGGCCAAGGCGAGAAATATGAAGCTGGTGTTATGCCTATTTGAACAATTGACCGGGTTAAAGATTAACTTTAATAAGAGCAAGTTGTTCTGTTTTGGTAGAGCCAAAGACGAACAGGAGGCTTATAGGCAATTGTTTGGGGTGCGAGTTGGGAGAGTTACCTTTCTCTTACCTCGGTATTCCAATCCACCATCGTAGGCTGACAATCAGAGAATAGAAGTGCATCGAGGACAGATTTGAGAAGAAACTGAGTTGCTGGAAGGGTAAGCTCATGTCATACGGAGGCCGATTAATTCTAATTAACTCGGTGCTCACAAGTATGCCTATGTTTCTCCTCTCGTTCTTTGAGGTCCCAGTTGGTGTTCGGAAGAGACTGGACTTCTATCGATCGCGGTTCTTTTGGCAGAGTGATGAGCTTAAAAGAAAATACTGGCTTGCTAAATGGGATATCATCTGTAGACCGAAAGACCAAGGGGGTCTTGGTATAGAGAACTTCGAAGTTAAGAACAGATGTCTTCTTAGCAAGTGGCCGTGGAAGCTCTCATCGGAGCATGATGCCATGTGGGCTCAAATCCTTCGCAGCAAGTACCTTCAGACCAAAACGTTGTCCCAGGTTACAGTCAGGCCGACTGATTCACCTTTCTGGAAAGGATTGATGAAAGTCAAACAATCTCTATTTAATAGGATGAAGTTTGTTATTGGCAACGGTAATAGCACACGTTTCTGGGAGGATACTTGGCTCGGCGAGACACCCTTGGCCATCCAATATCCGTCTTTGTATCGTATTGTTCAAAGACGTGAGGTGTTCGTAGCTTTGGTATTTCAATCTATCCCCCTTAATATTCAGTTCCGACGGACGCTGGCGGGCAACCGTTGGGAGGAATGGCTCCGTCTAGTTAGGAGACTGATGGAGGTCCAGCTTTCCCAATAATCCGATGAATTACGCTGGAAACTGACTAAGTCTGGAGTATTCACAGTTAAATCGATGTACATCGATGTTATTAATTCGAACTCCATTCCTACTTCCAAGCATGTTTGGGATGTCAAAATTCCTTTGAAAATAAAAGTGTTTATGTGGTTTGTCCATAAACAAGTTATTTTAACCAAGGACAATTTGATAAAGCGTAATTGGGCAGGACCTACTAGGTGTTGTTTCTGTGATCGGGATGAGACAATCAAACACCTCTTTTTTGATTGCCCGTTGGCCAAAGTCCTTTGGCAGACGGTTCACATTGCTTTTAATATCAAACCACCAAATTCTGTTAACGCGTTATTTGGGACATGGCTGAATGGGATTGAGCCTGACTTAGCGAAACACATTCGGGTTGGGGTTTGCGCTTTGCTGTGGACTATCTGGACTTGCAGAAATGATTTGGTTTTTAACAGAATATCATGTATTCATTTTTTGCAGGTTATATTCCGAACTACGGCACTGATCCGTTCATGGTCGCTACTCACTCCGACGGAGGCCAGGGAGCATTTGGTTACTGGATCTTTCCGCTGGGAGATGGTAGTTCGGGATATCTTCAACCGGTTTGGATGGCGGTCATATAATATGATAGGCATCTAGTTTACCTATCTATTTATAGCCAGCCGGTTGTGGCGTTTTATCTTGGCTAGTTAATGTTTCTAGCCCTTTATGGCTTTGTGTGAGCTTTTTTTATTTTTTTATTTTTTGAAGACCTTGGAATCTTGTTGACACTATTTTTTTTGGTTAATAAGATGGTCGTATGCATCAATCTGATGCAGAGGCCGGGGACTCCCCTTTTTTCGAAAAAAACTTAATGTGTACACTAGAGACAAGTAGGACGACTGGACGATGTCGATCCGGAGGCACAAAGTAGAGGAAAACCATAACATCCTGATTAAAATATGCACACAAATGAAAGAATATAAACCACATGGTCATTTCATTTGTGTAAATGCAGCACATTATTCGTTCGTTGGTTTTTGAACGAGAGAACGCCCTGCGCTGGCACGCGTACGTGCACACGTACATAAACTAGCTACAAGTGCTCAACGTACGGCATCGCCCGCACACAGTACACAAGAAACACGATGCATGCGTGCATGTAGGCACGATCGGCCGGCAAGGCAATGATCCACTCCTTCTGCCCATGCTGCATATCTGTCTTCGTAAACGATTTCAACCGTCCAAGTCGTGAAAGCCTAGCGTTCAACTCAACGTGCACCAGACGAGACCGACAGAGTGTATCGATTTTCCACTCGCCTGAATGAAGGAACGAAGGAAGGAAGGAAGGAATTCATCGGCCGTGCATTGTATTGATACTATTTTTTGTGGTGGTTTGCATGTATTGAATTATTGATACTGACCGTGTTGCCTCCGGTACGCGCCGTCGACTCGACGAGGGCCGGCCGTCCGTGGTTGGTGGAGAACCCCGGAGTAGTAGAAAGAGTTCCATGCATGCATGCATGGCAGACGGAGGCGTTGGTGGTGGTGGTTTGACAAGTACTATACTACTCCTACCAGGAGTGTTTCTTTTTTCCTTGAACGACGACTACGAGGAGGACCTAGGAGTGTTTCTTTTTTCCTACCAGGAGTGTTTCTTTTTTCCTTGAACGACGACTACTCCTACGACTATTAGGTGGTGACTGGTAATCGGTGCTTGCGTTTCAGTGCCACTGATCACATAATTACTACTACTACTAATTCAAAAGGACTACGACCGGCCGGCAGGCCAGATCAAGCAGCAGCTGACGATGAATAACGATAATCAATTGATCCATCATGTCGACGTCCAATTGTGCAAACGCCGAGAGACGACCGGCGCCGCACGCAGGGTCGGCCAGTCAGTCAGTCTCGGTCAGGTCAGCACCCCAAACTGCCTGCCGCAGCTGATCATGATCATGTGTTTCACTTTCGTCTAAACATGCGTCCTCACGTAATTAATTAATCAATCAATTAATTCAACTGACAATGTGTATTTTACTACTACCTCCGTCCTGGTTTACTTTTTTTTTCGGGATAATACTTGTATTACTCAAAATCAAGAATTACAGTCACGACTGACAATGTCGAGAAGTTCATTTGGACCAGACCCAAGCCACACAGCAGTTCGGCATTGTGATCTTCCAAAATTTGCTAGAAAATGACTAGCATAATTTTTTGTGCGACCGACATGAGTAATACAAGAATTACGCCTGAACAAACTTTCTTGGATCTCCTTTATTAGAAAGGCATATTTTGATCTATTAATATCTCTGCTTTGCACCATCTTGACTGCTTCGAGACTGTCTGATTATATATCGATTGGTCGGTTGCTCCACTGCAATGCAAGCCCCGTATAGCAAGAATTTCAGTCTCTAGAACATCATTACAGTCAAATAAATACCTGCACGAGCTAAAGATAATACCACCTCCATCATCTCTCAAGATCATTCCTATTCCAGCGACCCCATTTGACACAGACCCATCTGTGTTCAGCTTCACACGTCTCGCCATTGGTGGTTCCCTCAGGCCAAGGACCGGGCACTTAACATTGTGTGTGGGAGCTAACAGAGGGAAGCATACTTGAGCTGGGTACTTGCCTTTGGTGTGGCCTGCCGTCGAATCAATAGCAATAGAATTCAGGGAGGCAATATAGCTAGTTAGAAAACGACAAGATACATCAATTGATGGTGCTGGTTTATGGTGAACTATTTCATTTCTGACATGCCAAATTCGCCAAAGCAACATCATTGTGTGCAGCCGGACAGGTTCACTCAAATCAGAGACAAGCTGGACGAACCATTCTCTGCCAGTGTGTAATATCTTAGTAACATCCGGGAGCTCCAATTCAGCATTCATTGCTTGCCACAAGCGCCGTGCATTGATGCAGGTACAGAAAGTATGAAAAGAGTCCTCATCTTCACAGCTGCAGATTGGACAAATAGCAGTAATCTCAAGTTTGCGTTTCTGTTTGTTTTTCCATGTCGCAAGTGAGTCATTTGCAAGCCTCCAAGCGAAGTTAAGGACTTTTGGTGGTGCCGGTGTGGACCAAATGGACTTCCAGCCCTCACGAGCTCCATCAGAATGTGTACTAGAAGTTGCAACAAAACTGTTCTGCACTTCATCCTAAGCAAGCCTATATGCACTGCGTATTGAAAAAGTACCTGACTTCTCTAGCACCCAAGCAAGGAAATCGTCACCCAGTCGAGGAGATGGTCGTATTTTCCGAATTTCACATATATCTACGGGTAGGAAGAACTGATGCAGTTTCGCGAGGTCCCATGATCCATCATGATCCGAAAGCCCGGACACCCACTTGAACCTGCGGCGCCCTTTGCGAGATATTAAATCACCCGTAGGTTCACGCACCACCCATCTGTCACGCCAAATACGGACATTCTGGCCATTAGCAATTCTCCAGACTAGTCCTTTTTTGAGGAGTTCTAACCCATAGCTGATAGCTTTCCAAGTTGAAGAGGGGTTTCCTGTAAAAAGTAAAAACAGTGTCTTCTAATCTGCCACTTGGGTAATATTTTGCCTTCAGGAGCCTGGCACAAAGACTGTTTGGGAAAGATAGCAATCGCCGGAAGTGGATCCTCTAACATCAAGAAGAGAAATCACCTACGCTACAATTCTCTAACTTTCCTCCTTCACATCCCTATGATTAAGATTAAAATAAATTGAATTAATTTTCAAATTACAAATCTATTGTATACATTTACGAAGAATACATACAAACAAAATTATGATGCAATAAAATTAATTTTAAATTTATTTACATGAACAGTAACCACGTACATAACCTGCTATAGTAGATAATTACATTATTTGCTACAGTGCCTCTGACTTTCCTTTTTTGTTTTGCACTAGATTGCACTGTAGCTTAGGTGACTTTCCTCCTTAATGTTAGAGGATCCACTTCCGCAATCGCCATGCTTGTCTGGCAAGAAGCGCCTGATTAAACAACCGAAAATCCCTCAAACCCAGACCTCCCAAAAACTTGGGTCGTGTCATCTTGTCCTAAGCATACCAATGCGTTTTCCGTTTACCTTTTTTAGCATCCCAATAATAGTTCCTAATCATATGATTCAGATCATCACATACCTCAAAGGGGAGCTTGAAAACACTCATAAGATAGGTAGGGATTGACTGCGCGACCGACTTGATGAAAACCTCTTTTCCAGCCTGAGTGGGACGGCCATCAAAAGCAAACAATCTCTTCGTTAATTTAACTTAGAGATTCTGGAACTTCCCCTTTGTCATCCTACCATCAGGGGTGGGTAGTCCCAAGTATTTATCTTCAAAACCAAAGGAGGTAACATGCAGAATATTTTTTACTGAACTGACTATGTCATGTGGACACGCATCTCCAAACAATAAAGAACACTTCGTTGGATTAATGAGCTGCCCAGTGGCCTTGCCATAAACATCAAGAATATTGCCAACATGAATGGCCTGCTGGTTAGTGGCTTTAAAAAAGAGCAAAGTGTCGTCGGCAAACAACAAATGAGATATACCGGGAGCTCTTCTTGTGATTTTCAAAGGGGAGATATGTTCTGATTCAGTGCCTTTGTCAATAAGAGCGGATAGACCAAGCATTTGCATCATTTGCCTAAGATAGTTCTAGTCCACCCTGTCATATGCCTTTGAGAGATCAAGCTTATAAGCTTATAAGCACATAAACTTCTTGTTGGATCCTTTTCTTACTTAATATGATGGATGCATTCAAATGCCACCTGAGCATTGTCCGTAATCATATGCCCGGGAATAAAAACACTTTGTGATGGTGAAGTAATATCATCAAGAACTGGCCGAAGCCTATTAACAAGACATTTGGATACCACATTGTAAATAACATTGCATAGGCTAATGGGGCGGAAATCCGTGACTTTAACTGGGTTTGGAATTTTCGCTATCATCACAATAACCGTGTCATTTACCTCTGGGGGGCATAATGCTTGTATTGAAGAATTCTTTCACCGCATCAATTAGTCCATCTCTCAGAGTACCCCAGTACCTGGCTGGGAAACCATCCGGACCCGGGGCTTTCAATGGCCCTATTTGGAACAATGCATCCGTGATCTCTTTATCAGAAAATTCCGCACACAATAAATCATTTGTTTCATTAGAAACCAGAGGGTTAATCAAGTCAATAACAGGAGATGCATCAAGTGAGTTATCTACAGCAAAAATATTCTGAAAATAAGCTGTGGCCGTACCTCCCATCTCCTTCTGATTTGTGAATAGGTTTCCATGAGCATCTTCCAATTTCTTTATTTTATTTTTCCTAGCTCGCCACACTGATTTTGCATGAAATTTTTTGGTATTACGGTCTCCGTCTTTTAGCCAAGTTATGCGGGAACACTGCATCCACATAAGCTCCTCCCGATACAAAAGATCATTCATCTTGTCCGTTACTCTATGTATTTCCATTCTGTCCGCATTCATCAACATGAGTTCTTCATGCTGGGTTCGCGATTTTTCTATCTCACGGGTGACACTGCCAAATTTTGATTTGCTCCATTCACATAGCATGCATTAACATTTTATTAGTTAAATTTAAGATCAAAATTTGGCATGGAATACAAAAGGGACAAATAAACCAGAACGGAGGTAGTACCTCTAGGGCCGGTGCTGAGATTTCAGGTGCTCGGGACGAGACTAAATTTTGGGGCCCTTAGTAATAATCAATACACATATATATAAAAAAAATGTTTTTGGTGAACACTTGATATTTGTGTCATTGTGATCTTATAAGTATCCCTATATATAGAGAGAATATATGAAGGCCGTTATCACAAGACATCCTTGGAAATACGAATACGTGTTAATTGTCAAGCTTACTAGAACGGTAGAGCATAGTTATATATGGTTCCAGGTACAGAAGGTTCGAAGACAATGACTCCATGAACAGTGCTTAAGGAAATTTGATAAAAAAAAGCATAGTTGTTCTTCAACTGCTTAATGGTAAGATTATTATTCTATAAATAGCAGCGTCCAAGAAATTAAGATTAGAGGTGCAAATAAACAAAAATGATACGCAAGATATTCTTCATAGATTAGAAATCAAATCTGCAACCGTGCAAAGTTACTCCTGCTAGCTGCGCAAACTTATTCTGCCATCCTCTAATTCAACCCGAAACTGCTCGTCACGATTTGCATCCAGAACATCACCCTGTTCTTAATCTATTTGAGATGTACACCATGCATAGAATCCTTGGTTCCCAAACTGTAGAAGAATATCGGTCGGTGATACGTACAGCGGAAGACATTGACCTGACAAACAACGCTCCGATCCATAAACTACACGCCGGTGCGCCGCCGTCTCCGACGCACGGCCATGTCTCTTTGGGTCTCCTTCTCGAGCAAGCGTTAGGTTAACTGTGGGCAAAAAGGGCAGCGCGTGCTAGTGGAATGTGCCTTCGATCCTGATCTATGGTCCAGCTTTTTTCAAGGGGGTTAGGGCATCTTCAGCCGCGTCCTCAGGAAGGCCTCCCCGGGCGATTTTTTTTCACGCCGGCGCCAAAAAAACGGCTCAGTCGCGCCTCCAGGAGCCCGATTTTCGCCGGTCTGGGCCGAAAACAGCGTCGGCGGACCCAGGCAGAACCCGGCGCGCTG
>NW_024120425.1:0-26450 GCF_003073215.2 Triticum urartu
TTTCGGGAGTTTATAAGTGGGAATTCAAGTAGCTCCTAGGATATCTTTCCGACAAATGCATGATATGAGATTGGGGTTCGACGTCTAGTGGTTCGCCTATCCACGGTTGGTTTTACAGTGGTCTTCTTGTGTCTTAAAGAGTCCTTGGCTATGCTGACTCGGGGACACTTCGTATGTCATGTGCACTGCCTTGTACATGATGGTGCTGTACGATCGAGCCCGTGTGGGCCCCCACCACGAAAACTTCGGATGAAATCTCTATCATATGTTTGTTCCGGGTTTTTTCTGCAAGCCAATCCTTTGTTTTGTTTTTCAGTTGTGGTATTCGAGTTGCTTCAATGTCAAGTGTTGATTCCATACCTTTCCTAAGCGGTGTTCTCATATTCCTAGGTGAATACTAATCCTTCTTGATCTTCGAGTTTTCCATCTCAATTTCATCTGAACCGGTGTGTCTCTCTTCAAGTGGATCCGATATTACGCAAGATCAACTCAAGTTCTTCTCAACGTTGTTTGTTTCATCCATCCCAAGTTGCCTTTGTTTTTTCCCACCCTCCCACCCTTTCTTTTCTTCAAGGACTTGGATTTCTTAATCCAGTAACCTTTTATGGATGTGAAGTCTCTTCATTCTTTTAAATCAATGTTCTTATCCGGTGATTCTCAAGAAGATGCTAACGGAGCTTCAAGATCAGCATTCTTCGTTCTTTTTCTTATCCGGTGGATCCAATTCAAGCTTTCGGTGTTGATCATATCATTTTCTTTGGTTCACATGCTTTCCATGTTGGAATTTCTTATCGAAGACTCTCTTATTTATTCACCTCTCACTATCCATTTGTTCTGGAGTACTGAAGATATCTCGAAAGATTCGCATTGCCATTCTCAATCGTTCAAGCTATTTCGAGGTCTTATCTTATTCAAGCCATTTAATTCAACCGGTGCTATCTCCTTTTCAAGTAATCGTTCAACGGTGTTTCTTTTGAGTGTGCCCTAACCCACAGATCTTTTCCCAGGATATTACCTGACTCTTCTAATCTTCCTGGAGCTATTCTCAAATTCATTTCAAAGTTTGACATAAGAATGGATTATCATCAGTCATATGTATTTCTCCAAGATCGGTCAAATTCTTTTCATCGTTGGCTCAACCTTTCCAATTTTCTTTCCAGAGTGCCTCAAAAATTCTCAGTGGTGATTCTCGTCATCATTCTCAACATTTGAAGACCGAGGAAGAGTCCCTCTTCAATCATATCCGTTCTCGTGAAGATTCTCAGTTCTAGCTTGATGCCATCCTCTCATAATTGTTTGTGACAATTCTTTTCACCCATCCAAAGCATTTCAAGAGTCTTTTCAGTTTGATTCTCCGAAGGCCATCATTTCGAGATTATTCATTCTCAGCTTTCAGCTATTGTTCTCCAAATCTTACCGGTGCTTCATTCAAGTATTCTCTAATCAGCTCGTGATCTCTTCATTCTCTTGTATCAAATCCCCTCAAGTATCTTCAATCATTTTCCAAGTCTTCCCGGTGATTTGTGCCTCTGCTACTTTCATTTTCTATTCTTACGGTGGTTCATTCAAGATTTCTCTTCCTTCGTTTATCATATCAATTTATTCGTTGCTTCAATCCTACCGGTGGTTCGTTGAAGATCTTCCCAAGTTGACGCTATCTATCTTAATGCTTTCGATGAGAATAAGTAGTATGCCAAATCCGTTGCTTGGCATCAATTTAATTGATGAAGGATAAGCATAATGTAATTCTTATTCTTGTTTCATCCAAGTGATTAATTCCTTATTCCAGAGGCTCATCAAATTCTTGATTTCATTTGTTCATCTTTCTTTTCTAGAGTTCCAAGCTTTTCCGCATTATCTCGTCACGAAGCTCCTTCTAAATCATCACAAGGCTTCACCTTGTGTTTTCAATTTCTCCTTCCTTTCGTTTGATCATCCTTTTGTTACCGGAGTTCTCACGATGGCTCAATTTGCTGGTTCGTCAAGGGTTCCTTTCATTCTTCAATTGTCCTCAAGTTTTTTCTCTCGAAGTAAGATGCGCCAAGCTATACTCTCAAATAAACATGGTGATTAACACATGTTTGTTTTGAGGAGTTCAAGTATTCTTCATCTTACATTCCAAAATGCAATTCTTTCTACCTTATCATCTGAGTGGTGTTATGTCATTGTTGATAATTTCCCTTCGTGTTTCATGATTCACAGGTTTTCAAGAGTGACATATCCAAATCCATCATTTTCTCTTCGCTCAAGAGATCCTTTCAACCCATCAATCTCTTCATTGGATTTATCTTGGGTTATATTTCACCTAAAGCTTTCCCTAAGGTTTTTGCTATTTATGGTGCTTATATACGACCCTAGTTCTTCATTTATCCTCCCGGTGAAATAAGTTTCTCGTCTTCTTGGTGATATCAATCCAATCTATTGTTTTCGTTAGTGGCAGAATTTCACCTCAAGATTTCGAGATGTTTTCCATAAGCCCACAACAAGCTTACTCTTTTCGTGTTGGTTTTCCAACAACTCCATTCGACCCTTCTCCTGAAGATGCTTTTCAATCTCATTTGAGGCAGAATAGGTGGTTTTCTCCTCCATTTTTTTGATTACATTCTTACATTCATTCCGGAGGCATTGTATTGTTGCTATATTCACCCATCATCTCATTTTCTCAAAGATCATGTTCCTTCGTGCTTATCCATTTAACTGGAGTGTTGTGTTTTCATTCAAGTTCTCTCATATTATCAAGTTTTGCCTCCCTTCCCAACCGGAGTGTTGTCGTAATTGATTTTTATCGTTCCTTGTACATCTCGTTTCCACTGGAGTGCTTGCATGTACGTCTTGTCCATTGCAACCCTTTTCTTATGGCTGTCAACCTACAAGGTTCCCGTAATGTTTTTTGTTCCTCTTTCCTAACGGAGTGTTTTCAACTTTGTTCATCTTCGTTGCTTTCTTTCTTTCAATTTGTTCAACCTCGCAAGGTTCTTTGGTTTCACTCGTTTGTCAAAGAAGCAACTTAGTTTTACCTCTTCTCTTCCTCTTCCGTTTTCCCCCCTCCGGTGCCATCCTAGATCTCGGGGCGAGATCCTCTTGTAGTGGTGGAGTGTTGTGACGCCCCAAGACCGGAGCTTCAGATGCCTTCCTTGATTTCCGAGTCTCGTCGTGTGAATTTGTTTGGTTCATTGCATTCATCATTGCATCATGTGCATTGCATCATGTCATCATGCCATTAATATTGCAAATGTTTCAAAACTCTTTTAAATAAATCGTATGGATCTTCGATCCATTTAAATCGAGGCAAGGATGACTTCTCTTTATAACATATCCTCCTGATATTAGGGAGCTATATTAAATATTTCTTTAATTTGAAATTCACCATAACACACTTGCAAAATCCCAATGCCTTTGTTATCACAATTCTTGGTCTCTAACTTTGCCATATATCATTTCTTCATTTTCCGGAGCTCCACCTAAATTCTCAACATTTTTGGACACTCCTAAAACCTCATCCCAGTTCAAACCCATTTGAATTAAATTCAAATGAGTTTGAATTCTTTTGTTTTATCTGGCTTTTTCTATTTTTCTCGGAACGAGCATATTTTTGTGAGTTCGGGAAAATTAGCTCCATGCGCATAATCCTTCCCTAACCCTCCTTTTCTTTTTCTCTCTCTATTTTTCTTTTCTACTAAAGAGATAAGTTCTAAAGAGATAGAGGGAGAAGAGAGTCGAGGCCCATCCTTTCCGCAGCCCAACCAGCCGCCGACCTCCCTAGGCGAATCTCTCCCTCTACTAGGCCAGCCTCCTAAGGCCCAACAGTGCCCGATCCCTTCTAACCTAGCGAGCCTATCACTCGATCGCCCTCTCCCTCCCGCAGTGCCGCACTCACACCAATGCCCGTTGCCACTCGCTCGATCTGAGTGCCCCAGCACCAACGAGCACCGCCGCCTTGTGCGGCCCCTCTCGCCTCCCGCCTCCTTCATCTCCTGCGTGCCCACGCCGCCACCCATCCATGGCCGTTGCGCAGCCCCGACGCCCGCGCACCCTTGCAGCCTCGCCTTCGGCCACGCGGTCCCAACCGAAGCCACCGCTACCGTTCAGGTCGACCAGCGACGGCCTCAACCTTCTCCCTCGCCCTCGGCTCGCACCTCCTTCCTCGCCCTGGATGTTGCAGGGAGCTCAAGCCCTGCAGTCGGTCGCCCGCAACCTCCTCCTCCTGGCTCTACTCCGACCCTCCATCGCCTCTGCCGCGCCTCCCTTCGCTTCTTCGGCTGCAATGCGCGGCCACCGCGAGTTCCCCTTCCCTCGTCTCGCGCCAACAAACCCAGCCATCTTTGTCTCATGTACGAGCCCGAGATGCACGATGCACGTCCACATCCTAATCGGCCTCCCCTTCCTTTTCCCTTGCCCTGCTCGCCTTCAAACTCTGGCCGCCGGATCCATGGTAGCCGCTGTGGGCTCATCGCCATGCTGCTGCTTTGCCTTTGCAGTCGGCCCCTGCAACCTTTGCCTGCTCTGAACTTCCTGTCGGAGGCCTCCACCATGCGTGTGCGTCCAGCGCCCCGTGTGTCTTCGTTGTTGTGTGAGCACGGGATCCTTTTCCACCTAGTCCATCTTCTTCGCTTCGCGCAACTGTGCCAAGGCATACCCCCCCACCCCCCGGGTTCGCCAAGTTCCACCACCGACGACCATTTTGGATACGCCAAGACCCGAACCATCAAGTACCACGACATCCGTCGATCGCCAAGTACCCCTTCGGATACGCAAGTCCCTCGAAGGTCCATCGATGCCTAGTATGACTACAGGACCGGAACGTAGTGCCACGATGACCGTTGACATGTACCACTACACCACACCGAAACGCCAAGACCATCCCGGATATTGCCAAGTACCACTTCGGTTCGAAACGCGACGAGTACCACGACTACCCTCGAGGACATTGGTTCCATCAAGTTCGACTACAACATGTGTACAACTACCGCCGCCGTGATTTTCGACAAGACGTCGTGTGCCTCTACTTCCACTACCGTCCCGATGATCACAGATGAACGATAGCACCACTACTTCCACTACGACGATCGCAAGAACGGGACCGGCAAGTCCGAAGACCCCAAGTACCACGACACCGATGACATGAACATCTACGGAGTGTGTACGACTGCACGATGTGACGCCAAGTTCGATGACAACCGTGTACCACTACCACTCCTCGAACATGAACGACTACTTCCTCTTCGACTCGTGAACCTTTACTTCCACTACGATCCGCGAGTACCACTACTTCCACTACGAACTCGAACTGCCGCAAAACCGCACGCTTCAAAGGTAAAACGCCCAGACGACGCCCGTGGACGAATGCATGTGTGGTGTATGAGATGCCCGTGTTTGCTCCGCGTCGGAGTTTTTCGTTGCACGAAGCCCCTCTTTTGCCTTGCCACCATCATGTGGGACACCCGGTTTCCGGAAGCACCCCACCATCCTTGCATGACACGCTTCCGTCACTTTTCCTTTTACACCGGTATCTCCATGAGCTACCGGAACCGATATGGTGTCGTGACATCATTTTCGGATTCGTCACCATGGCACCCTTTCTTTCCACCACGGTGACAAATGCTTCATAATGCTCATGTCAACATTGCCTTAAAACTTGCATAAACTTGCACATGTCATTCGCATCATGTTAATAACATTTAAATGTTTAAAATTGTTGTTGCACCAAATTGATAAATGCATATGGGGATTTACCGGAATTATTGTTTGGCGTTCCGGCCTCATTTAAACTTGCCTAAATAGATAATTTCTTTATACTTCTCCTCTTGCCATGTTTAACAACATTTAATATTATTGAGTACATAACGGAGAGAGAACTAAATAATTGATGTGGTGTTCCGTCAATATGCAACGCATATTGAGCCCCACTTAACTTGTAGTTTTGTTTGTGCACTTTGCCATGCCATGCATATTTAAACCGGACATGCATCATACTTTTGTGCATCATGCCATGTTTATGTGATGGTTGTTTACTTTGTTGATTGCTTATTTTCGGGTTGCTTCTCTCATTAGCTTCGATTTCGTTCCGAAGTTGTGAGGATCCGTTCGACTTCGTCCGTTTGTCTTCTTCATAGACTCATTCTTCCTTGCGGGATCTCAAGCAAGATGACCATACCCTCGAAATCACTTCTATCTTTGCTTGCTAGTTGCTCGCTCTTTTGCTGTGGCGCGATACCTACCACTTGCTATATCATGCCTCCCATATTGCCATGTCAAGCCTCTAACCCACCTTGTCCTAGCAAACCGTTGATTGGCTCAGCCCCTCTTATAGCGTTGCTAGTTGGAGGTGAAGATGAAGTTTGTTCCATGTTGGAACATGATTATTGTTGGGATATCACTATATATATTGTTTACTTTAATGCACATATATACTTGATAAAGGATGGAAGGCTCGGCTTTATGCCTGGTGTTTTGTTCCACTCTTGCCGCCCTAGTTTCCGTCATACCGGTGTTATGTTCCTTGATTTTGTATTCCTTACACGGTTGGGTGTTATGGGAACCCTTTTATAGTTCGCTTTGAATAACTCCTCCAACAAGGCCCAACCTTGGTTTTACATTTGCCTCACCTAGCCTTTTTCCCTTGGGTTTCCGAAGCCCGAGGGTCATCTTTATTTTAACCCCCCCCCGGACCAGTGCTTCTCTAAGTGTTGGTCCAACCTGAGCGATGTCCGGCGCCCCCTGGGCAACCAGGGTCTATGCCAACCCGACGTCTGGCTCATCTGGTGTGCCCTGAGAACGAGATATGTGCAGCTCCTATCGGGATTTGCCGGCACATCCGCGCAGTTTTGCTGGTCTTATTTTACCATTATCGAAATATCTTGTAACCGGGATTTCAAGTCTGATCGGGTCTTCCTGGAAGAAGAAATATCCTTCATTGACCGTGAGAGCTTGTGATGGGCTAAGTTGGGACACCCCTGCAGGGTTTTGAATTTTTGAAAGCCGTGCCCGCGGTTATGGGCAGATGGGAATTTGTTAATGTCCGGTTGTAAAACAATTGACACTTGACTTAATTAAAATGCATCAACCGCGTGTGTAGCCGTGATGGTCTCTTTTCGGCGGAGTCCGGGAAGAGAACACGGTTTCGTGTTATGTTTGAACATAAGTAGTTTCAGGATCACTTCTTGATCATTTTAGTTTCTCGACCATGCTTTGCTTCTCTTCTCGCTCTCATTTGCGTAAGTTAGCCACCATATATGCTAGTGCTTGCTGCAGCTCCACCTCACTACCTTTCCCTAACCATAAGCTTAAATAGTCTTGATCTCGCGGGTGTGAGATTGCTGAGTCCCCATGACTCACAGATTATTTGCAAAATCAGATGCAGGTGCCGATGATGCCAGTGCAGGTGACGCAGCCGAGCCCAAAGAGGAGCTTGATGAAGATCGTGTTCGTTGAGTTGTTTCGTTTCCAGTTGATCAGTAGTGGAGCCCTGTTGGGGCGATCAGGGATCTTTTGCATTAGGGGTTGTCTTTCTTTATTTGGTTCCCTAGTTGGACCTTGATTGTATCTGGATGATGTAATGCTATATTTATGTATTGTATGAAGTGGCGATTGTAAGCCAACTCTTTATCCCTTTCTTATTCAGTACATGGGATGTGTAAAGATTAACCCTCTTACGACATGCCTACAATGCGGTTATGCCTTTAAGTTGTGCTCCGACACGTGGGAGATATAGCCATATCATGGGTGTTACAATGCCCTTGCATGCATTTTGCAGTACAGACTAGACTGGATAAAAAATAATCAAGGAAACCTACGGACGGAATTATATGCTGGCTTACAGGATGCAATAGAAAGAGATACAAGGGCTGACCAAGTAGGAAAAAGGATACTTCTGCCATCCACTGTCACAGATAGCCCTAGATACAAAGCACAAAACTTCCAGGATGCTATGGCAATATGTCGGTGGGCTGGATACCCAGACCTATTTGTGACATTCACGTGCAACGCGGCTTGGCCGGAGATTGAGGCTATGCTACACGAAATAGCCCAAACAGCATACGAAAGGCCTGATATTGTTGATCGAGTATTCCCCATAAAGCTCAAGGAGTTCATGAGAGATATAAGAGAAAGGGAATACTTCGGAAAAACACTCGCAAGTAATATATCATACTGACTTTATCAAACATCTTATTTAATTGCCTGAACTAACTGTTATTTTATAAAATTGCAGTTATATACACAATAGAGTTTCAAAAAAGGGGCCTCCCACATTCCCACATAGTCATATTCCTCGACAAAAAGGAAAAGAAACACAAGTATCCAGAGCCATCAAAGGTAGATAGAGTAACTTGCGCAGAGATACCAGACAAGGAAATTGACCCCGAAGGATATGCAGTTGTGGAAAACTACATGATGCACGGGCCATGTGGTGCAGCAAACATGAAGTCACCATGCATGGTCGACAACAGATGCATAAGAAAGTTCCCCAAAAAATACAACAACAATACCACTGTCGATGAAGATGGATACCCAGTATATAGAAGACGAGATGATGGAAGATTCATACAGAAAGGGGAAGTAAAGTTGGATAACAGATACGTAGTCCCGTATAACAGAAATCAACTGGTGAAATATCAAGCACATATAAATGTCGAGGTGTGCAACAGATCTTTATCCATAAAATACTTTTTTAAATACATAAATAAAGGTGATGACCAAGCAACAGCACTAATAGAAAACGATGAGATAAAAAGGTACCTAGAATGCACATATATAACAGGGAATGATGTGTGTTGGAGAATATTTCAATTCGAAATGCACTTCAGAGATCCTTGCATCGAAAGGTTGCCTTTCCACCTGGAAAATGAGCAACAAGTAATTTTCTCAGATTCTACAGATTTAACCAAGATCGTTAGGAAAGAAAGAGTAGGAATCACTAAATGTACACAGTGGATGGAGACAAACAAGATGTGTGAAGAAGCCAGAGAATTAACATATGCAGAATTCCCGTCAAAATGGGTGTGGAAAAAGAAAGAGACAAAGTGGACCAAAAGGAAGAAAGGAAGATCAGTTGGAAGGATGTATTATGCCCATCCAGCAAGCGGACAAAAATACTATATGCGAATGCTACTTAACGTCAAGAAAGGATGCACATGTTTTGAAGACATAAGAAAAGTAAATGGAGTTGTCCACGCATCATACAAATCTGCTTGTGAAGCACTAGGATTTCTTGATGATGACAAAGAGTGGCTTGAGTGCATCAAGGAGGCATCAAATTGGGCGACTGGCAACCAGCTAAGGCAGCTATTCACAACAATTTTAAGCCACTGCGAAGTCACAAGCCCAAAAAAACTGTGGGAATCATGCTCGGAGGTATTAAGCGAAGGCATGGAGTAGAAACAGAGAAAATTATTGAACTATCCTACACTATGCCTCACAGCATCACAGAAGCAAGGACACGCCTTGGTGGAAATATAGAAGCTCATGAGACAAGCTGGAAGAACACTTAAGGAATACCCCGGAATAGAACTTCCAGATTCTTTGGAAATAAAGGAACTTGAAAACAAGCTACTAAATGAAGAAATTAATTACAACAAAGAGCAGCAAAAAGAAGAGCATTTGAAGATCTTTGGTAGTCTCAACTATGAACAACGTCTTGCATTTGACTAAATAGTGGAATCTGTTGACAATGATTTTGGAAAACAAATTTTTGTGGACGGATATGGTGGGACAGGTAAGACATTCCTATGGAAGGGGATCACAACAAAGTTGCGTTCTGAAGGAAAGATAGTACTAGCAGTTGCATCATCTGGTATTGCAGCACTGCTTCTAGAAGGAGGGAGAACAGCACACTCGAGGTTCCACATTCCACTAATCCTTACAGAAGAGTCAACATGTGACATCAAACAGGGTTCACACTTGGCAGAACTACTGAAAAAGACGTCGCTAATACTATGGGATGAAGCTCCAATGGCAAACAAGATATGTTTTGAGGCGCTAGATAGGACTCTAAGGGATATATTAAGAAATAAAAGTGTGAACAGCAGTGACAGGCCATTCGGTGGCATGACAATGGTTCTAGGAGGGGACTTCCGCCAGATCCTTCCTGTTATACCAAAGGGAAGAAGACACAACATAGTCATTGCATCCATTAAAAGATCTTACCTTTGGAAGAACTTTCAGGTAATGAAGCTAACAAAGAACATGCGGCTGAACTGCACAACAAATGATGAATCCGAGAAACAAAAGATAGCAAAATTTGCAGAGTGGATTATCAATATCGGCGATTATCAATATCGGCGATGGAAAAAATACATCATCAGAAGGCGAGGAATTGATAAAAATACCAAATGACATACTTCTCAAGAAAGGAAATGATCCTAAAAAACAGTTGTGGAGAGCATATATCCCAATTTGCTGGAGAGGTATCGCCAACGAGAATACTTAGAGGAAAGAGCAATGTTATGTCCAAGAAATGAAACAGTTCGCGATATAAATGAGTATATAATGGTTCAGATACAAGGTGAAGATAGAACTTATCTAAGCTGTGACACAGTATGCAAAGCAACTACCTTTAATGCAGAAACAGAATTATTATATCCAACGGAATTCCTGAATAGCTTACCATTTCCTGGAATCCCAAATCACGAGCTGAAATTAAAAGTCGGCATACCTGTGATGCTACTACGTTATATCAACCAAAGTGCTGGGTTGTGCAATGGTACAAGGATGACGATTACTCAGCTTGGATGAAGATTCATTGAAGCACAGATAATAACTGGAAGCCATGTGGGAGAAAAGGTATATGTTCCAAGAATAGTGATGTCAGTTTGCTTTGCTATGACTATCAACAAGAGCCAGGGACAATCTCTAAACAGAGTAGGACTATATCTGCCTAAACAAGTTTTCACACATGGACAGTTATACGTAGCCTTCTCAAGAGTAACAAAAAGGGAGGGACTGCGGGTAATGGTAGATGATGAAGATAGCAATGAGGATGATGTGGTCAAGAACATAGTATATACAGAAATATTCTGAAGGTATGAACAAATAACAGAATTTCAGCATGATGTTTCTTTAACTAGATGAGGTATTACTATTACGTAAGAATTACATATTATCTGCCTAAACAAGTTTTCACACATGGACAGTTATACGTAGCCTTCTCAAGAGTAACAAAAAGGGAGGGACTGCGGGTAATGGTAGATGATGAAGATAGCAATGAGGATGATGTGGTCAAGAACATAGTATATACAGAAATATTCTGAAGGTATGAACAAATAACAGAATTTCAGCATGATGTTTCTTTAACTAGATGAGGTATTACTATTACGTAAGAATTACATATATAGGAACTTACTACACTGCAAAATCTATTACAAATAGAGTCTGACTTAACTATGCTAACATGATATGGCAGGTCGAATATGGTCTACTACACTGCCAAAGTAATGCAAACATGCATCAACAGGTGGAAATACTACATTACTACCAAACATCAAAGATCTATATTATGTAATAGTTGATTCTATAAGCTTATTATATTTCATAAAAACAAATACCAAAAGCATCGGGACGTTGTAATATTGCATATGTACAATGCTATCAAACCTGTTTTCATATTCAGCTATTATCTATTAATTTTTGTACGCGTCGAAACGGTTCATTACTACCAAACATCGACAAAATATAATATCTAATGTTTTATTGTACAAGCTTAGTATTTCATGCAAACCAATAGTGAAAGCATGGGAAAATTATTATAATTCATATTAATATGCAATCACACCGGCTTTAATATTAAATTATTATATATACAAGTATACTCTGGGAAATATTTCAACTATAGCTAATCAAAACTCTACAAATTCTTTGATAAGTGTGTTCAATATTAGTAGGGGTAGGGGGGTCTAACACTGCCAATGCCGGTCCCAAGCCCGGAAAAAAATGGAGGGGGCCAAAAACAAACTAACACTACACCTCACATATTGGATGTAATAATGTCTTATATTATGGGACAGAGTGAGTATTTCACATTCACAAATTACTATCATCAACCCAAAAAAAAGAACAACCAGTATACATGATCATGCAATGAATATATATAGTACTAATTTGCACTGGTGTGTCTGCCCAAATATATAATTACATTACTTAATTTCTATTTTTTTGGCGGGATACTTACATTACATATTACTATCTACACTGTACCAAATTAAACACTTAAAGATCACTTAAAAGAGAAAACTATGCTAACGTGATACAAGCAACTGTTGGTACAGCTGAGCAAATGTACTTTTTTACCAATGAAAACGTGAGCTTTATTCCACTGAAATAGGATTACAGTCGCTAAGACAAATTCCGAAGCAGAGTTTGCTACACATCGCACCCAACGAGTAGTGCTACCCCAGAATGGCCAAATTTATAAAACCATATTTTCATTGAGCCCACGTATCTTAATTTAAGAAAATCAAACGCTTGGGAAGGAAAACAACACTACCATCCTCATACTAAAGCTAGATCCAAGAAAATTGCAAACCTGTGGGAGATGAAATCCATGACCGAATCAATTGCACAGAAGACAACATCAACGGCACCGTGCAGATCAACAATCTCGCCTACTCCCTAGCGCAACAGATCCTTGGGACATGATACCCCTCCAACGCCATTTACCAACCTACAGCAGGTGTACGAGGAGGAAAACTAGCCGCCGTCGATGATCTCCCTGTGGAAGCACCAGGTGCGGGGGTGGACTCAGGTTAGGACCAAAGAAGATGGGAGCTATCCAACAGTACCAAATCTACACTAACAAGAAAAAAAGGAAAAGAAGAAAGGGGATCCGCCAAGAACACTCACTTGTGTGAGGAAAGAACAATGGAGAAGTCCAGAAGTCTACAGGGTAAAGTGACCAGTAATACTGGTGGGATTCTAAAAAAAAGTAATAGTGGTGGGACCATTACACCAATTACGTACTGTACAAAAATTTTTCTCCAGGGATTAGTATTGTGGAAACTATTAGGAAACAATGCAACGTCTGTTAGAATAAATCCGAGGTATACCGTCGATCATCTGGGGACCAAGCAATTACACGAGCACGACACTTGTACGCGTACATCAGGCCGATGTCCCGTGTCGAGGGCCGCTCCGCGCAAGGCCTTGATGGCCCACCACAGCAACGCTCGTCTGCTGATGGCACACGCACCCGTGTTACGCTGCCGTCGTCTGAACCGATCGAGCGATCAGTCTGTCTCGCCGAAACTGCCATACGTGCACGCGGACCACGTGCTGCTTCAATCGATCCGACCGATCTATCTGATACGCCGTCACCTGAACCTCGGCGACTCCATTGATCGATTCTTCGGTCATCCAATCCTTTGAATCAACGCACATTGGCCTCCTCGTAACTTTGCTCTGATACCACTTGTTAGAATAAATTCGAGGTACGCGATCGATCCATCGAGGAATAAGCAATCACAGACAATGACGACACCGAGATTTGTTAACGAGGTTCGGCGAACTCGCCTACTCCCCGGGGCAATGACTACGGACGCTCCTCCGCGAGTTACCGCAATACCGGCCACCCGGGCACCGACACAAGCCGCCGGCACCCCCCTTGCGAGCCTGTGGCTATCTAGTCGTCATGGGTTACAACGTGGGTCTACCCTCGCTATATAAGAGAAGTCTAGGATACAAGTGTCCTATTAGGACACGACTCCATATCCTATCTAAACACAATACAAATACAAATCTAACTGTAACCTACCTTGTACACAATATTTGACACAACTCCAACAACGTCATAATGTAAGGCGGCATTTGGTACTACTAAGTGCTGAAGTGTACGTGTACAAGTACTGATTTATGTGAACACAATAAAAATACAAAAGGTCGCCCTTCATACTATGATGCATGTCTATATAATCAAATAATCCATCTCAAAATAAAAGATGCTTTTTCACAATAAAAAACAGTACAAAAAAGTTAACAATTCTACAAACCATAATCAAATTACTCTTTACAGAAAAAATAAACAAGATGATAAAATTGTTAGGAAAAATATACAATTCTTAGGATAACGCAGTCAATAATAAGACTATAGTTTAAAAGTACAATTAAAAAATACAATCGATCATAAGACCACAATTATTATGAAATGAATAATTAGCAATTAAAGGATGAACGAGCACCAATATAATCATATCACAAAAAAAAAAACCAAAAAACATCAAAGAACAAAGTTTATGAAATCCTAACACTTAAAATATGTCTCCACAATTTTTTTTTGATCGGGGAAACATAGATTCCATTAACCACTTAGCACAACATACTCGCTGGCTACATCAGAGATTTCAAAGTCTGGAACCGTACCATGCCACAACATATGAGCACCAGGTTCCATAGACGCACCCTGACCCGCTAATTTATGAGCAACACAATTACATTCGCGGACACAAGATACCACTTCGTACTCGATAAAACTAGTAGACAGCATATACTTGGCCTTCCTAAAGATAATACTGTGCTGTGAGAGATCGTATACATTGCTACACAGGGCATCCTTTAAATTTGTAGCATCAGTTTCAAAGATGACCCGGCTCATTCCAGCATCTCGGGCAAATTGAATCGCCTGCAAACAAGCAAAAGCTTCAGCTTGGAGAGCGTCAGAAAGATGAGTCAGTCGACCCATGCCTGCACCCCAGACTGAACCTTCCTTAGTTCTTGCACAGAAACCCCATCCTCCCTCTCGTGTGTTGCCTGAGTAAGCACCATAAAAATTAATCTTAATAAAATCTGATGGTGGTGGTGACCACTTGCACCTCCTGTTTGTTTTGGTTTGGTTCCCACCCTTCAGGTGTTCAGTAAACTGAAGGATATGTAGGCTGCAATTAGCTGCAACCGCATCAGCCGTGGGAGCACTTTCACCAGCATTGAATTTATTTCTTGCCGACCAGATACACCATAACAGGGTGGTTACTTGCATAGCCTGCAGTCCATTACTTCTTGAGCTGAGGAACATGCTACAAGTTTGAGACACTGCTCTTCTAGGATTGCCGCATGCCAGCAGGCCCTGGCAAACTTGCATTTGAGAAAAAGATGGCCACCATCTTCATCAAGTCGTCGACAACATGGACAGAGCGTATCGATGTCCATGCCTCGGCGTCTAATGTTAGTTCGTAACGGCAGGCTGTTATGTGTAAATCTCCAAAGGAACATTGCAATTTTCTTTGGGACATTTAGATGCCAGATTTTTCCCCACTGTGAAGTGGTCTGGCTTGTCGTAATTTTTGCAGTGCTGGTAGAACAGTTTTCCCCATTCTCCTCTGCTCTCAGCTGCAGATTCAGCTTGTAGGCGGACTTCACCGTAAAATTCCCTTTTGGCTCAGGATGCCATGCTATGGAGTCCTCAAAACCTTCAAAAATTGGGATTGAAAGTACAACCTTGGCGTCTTCAGTGCAGAACGTTTGGTTTACAAGTTCCACGTCCCACATACCGGTCACCGGGTTAATGAGGTCCTCCACATTCTCCAAAAGGTTTTGGCCACGAGTCGAACTGGGTCGGCGAGTAATTCCTCTCGGCAACCATGGGTCGTCCCAGATCTTGATGTTCTGACCATTTCTAACTCGCCACACAATGCCTTGCTTAAGCAGGTCAAGCCCCTTTAGAATACTTCGCCAAGTGTAGGAAATCCCTGCTCTTGGCTTGGCTGCTAGGATATTTCTATCGGGTAAATAGCGAGCGCCCAGCACACGAGCACAAAGAGATGATGGATCCTGAAGGATGCGCCATGCTTGCTTTGCTAACATTGCGATGTTGAAAAGGTGCAAATCACGGAAACCTAGAACCCCATCTTTCTTTGGTTTTACCAACTTAGCCCAAGCAATCCAATGCATCTTGTTTTCCTTGTCCACCTGGCTCCACCAATAGCGGCAAATCATTGTTGAGATCTCGTCACAAAGAGTTTTGGTGATATCAAAACATCCCATGGCGTAGGTGGGAATCGCTTGTGCCACCGCCTTGATAAGGATTTCCTTTCCTGCTTTTGAAAGCATTTTCTCCTTCCAGCCTTTAATTCTTTGCCAGATTTTCTCTTTCAAGTACTAGAAGACCCTAGTTTTTGACTGACCAATATAAACCGGAAGCCCAAGATATCGCTCATTTCGACCTTCAGATACAAGATGCAAGGTGTTCATCACTTGAGATTTGCAGTTTGGCGAGCAATTCGAACTGAACAAAATACTGCTCTTATCCCGGCCTATTGATCATTTGTCCTGAAACACACTCATATGCATCCAGGATTCTTTGTAACTCTATTGCGTTACTATTATTAGCCTTCAGCAGAAGAAGGGAATCATCTGCGAAAAGCAGATGGGAAACTGCTGGTGTCGAGGGACATATTTTTATGCCTTCAATCAGCCCCTGTTGCTCTGCCACATGAAGAAGGGACGAAAATCCTTCAGCACAAATGAGAAAAAGATAGGGGGAAAGGGGGTCACCTTGGCGCAAGCCTCGCTGCGGGATGATGGTCTCGGAGAGTTCCCCATTGATATTAAACCGGTATTTCACTGTTCGAACACACTTCATCAGCAAAGAAACCCAACTTTGATGAAAACCAAGCTTAATAAGCATCATCTCCAGGAACCTCCATTCAACCCGGTCATAGGCTTTACTCATGTCTAGTTTGATTGCCATATAACCATTTTTCCTCCCTCTCCTATGTTTGATATAGTGAGTCATTTCATAGGCTAGCAAGACATTGTCAGAGATCAACCGCCCTGGAACAAAAGCACTTTGGTTTGGTGATATGATCTCATTTAAGAAAATATTAGCTTGTACAACACATTACAAAGGCTTATTGGTCTCAAATCTTTGATACGGGTAGGATTCTTAACTTTGGGTATTAGCACAACTGCGGTTTCATTCCAACCTTCTGAGATATCACCTCCATTCAGAATCTGGAGAACCTCTGTCACGCCGCAAGACCGGGCCTAGGTGAGACAGCCGCCACGCGCCTATAGACCAGAAGCCTATAGTCACGCAAGACGTGATAAAGCGGGCATTAACCCAAAGTGGATCACAAAAACTCATATATTAACTATACAAATTCCTTGATATTTACAAATAGCCAAAATACATTAAATACTCTAGTCGTTTCCCATCCACTGGTCCAGCCTATTCTTCTATGACATCTTCTGGACATACTTAAGTTGCATCATCTGCATCTAAAAAATTAAAGGAAGCAAATATGAGTACGACAAGTCATACTCAGCAAGTAGATACTTCACTATTCAACAAGAGTAGAATTTAAGGATATTGATACAGTAATAATGGGTTGACTGTATCTAAAGGAGCATAAATAGCGTGACAAATTGCTGGGCCCAATTTCATTGGAAATAGGTAAAAGAACAACATAACCGGATATAATCAAAATGGACAAAGAAATTATTGGCGTCACACATGACCGCAAGCTTCCCAACCCGGGAGTCACAGGGATGAAATTTCACACATTTACGCTCTTAAGAGGGGTACTCCGACGTCGACAGCCTCGACTAGAACCACACAGGTTCCTGAAAAGCAGAGCTCTTTATCCCCCCAAGAACCGACCACTCGACTTACTAGTGTCGATCGCTCCTACGGATCCATCATCGACACGCTTCCGAACGAGTGTCGTTCTTAGCGGAGAACTCAGACAGTCCCATACCTGAAATGTGATCGGTACAATACGTTTGCCGTCGTGACACCAATATAGATGGATATGTGTTTGAATCAGCGATAGGATTACTGAAATATCAGTCAAAGACAATACACTCATGACTTTTCATGAGTTTCTCCAAAATACTCTGGTTCCATCAACAAATGGATTATGAGGACAACACATTCCTCTCTCAAGGATCAACAGAGGATCAACAAAGATCAAGGTGCAATAATATTATCAGATAATTAAGGAAGACAACAATAATGCGAGACCAGGAAGTTTAGCAAAACAGCTACTTGCCTCAGATAATATGATTTCTCCTTTAGAATAATATTCTACCAGAAGATGAAACTCCATCATCTTTGTATAAAATCTGACGAACACACATATACTCATATTTCTTCTGATGTATGGCTCGGCTCTTCCCTCCAGCAGCACCTAAACGCTCTATTCTTCTCCAAATATGGATGCATGCATGAATTCTTCATCTCTCTTCTTTATCTTTCCGGTGTCTTTCTTTCTCTCAGGCTCTCTCCTCTAGTGTCTATGTCTTTCTCTCAGAGCTGTGCTTTGAGCAGCGTGACCCGCAGCTATTTATAGGAGGCAAGCGCCCGTGCAAGTCTAAAATATCTTGGCCTGGCTCTCACTTAAGCACTAAGAAATGGCCACGTATAGGACATGTAAAAGCTGACTTCTAATTTGTATTTCTACGTTCCTCTAGTACATGGCCACGTTGCAACCCACGTAGGAAACTTCGGTTTCTAGCGATGCAGCCGATGCATGCATCTACCCACGTTTGCTTCCATTCCTCTCCTGTACGTGTAGTTGATTCACTAGAGTTTTCTAAACACCTAACATATGCATGCATATCCTCTAGAACCAAGCCACGTTGCCTCTTCCTCATGATTACATGCATGTACCTAGTTGACTTGGAGCACTCGTACTAGGAAATATCTACCAAGTATCATTTCTACCTGACCCAAATCCATCTAGTCTAATTTCATGTTAACTCTCTTAATTATCTAGATTATACTACCATCTACTACCACATACAAACACCACCACGTGAGTGCATGGATGCTAGTCTCACGTGCGCAAATGCACACCCTATCTGATTGTGTGGATATTCCATCTATTATTGCAGGGAGAAAAATACATGTCTATTATATTTTTTTGAAACAGTGCTCAATCATTTCTTTAAAGAAATAATACAGATTTAATTATTCATCTTAACTTAAGAACAAAAAAAATAATAACCCTAAAAATCCGGGTTATTACATACTTCCCACCTTATAAGAATTTCGTCCCCGAAATTCAACACAAAACATTTACACTATTTTTTTAGTGGACAAATATCCTCCGATAATAATTGAGACAGCTTATTTGATGTGTGCTGAATAATTAATTAATAAAATGCAAACATGATTTGCAATCTTTTCTCTTTTTCATGGATATATCTGCTATAACATAAGTTGGCAACACTAAACATTTCATTTGGTAAGGTCATTAACAAAAAGGATAGATGATGGTATAGCAATTGTCCCATTACTAGATAAATATCACTAGTTGTCTTAAACAAGAAACTCTACACAAATAACAAGTCATGAATTAATCTAACAAAATGTCTATTTATTTCTCATACATCCTCAAATTTCATCAATAATATGTACGCTATATTTTTATTTGCCTGGATATCTGCCAACAATATTTGTGAGTAACAACACACAAACAAGTTGAGACAAGGTATGAAAATAAAATCTTCATACCTGTCACACAACACAAATATACATTGACAAAATTCATTGCTATGAATCATTTTAGTTTATACGGTTCCTCACGAGTCTAATAATGGTGTAAGCACCTTTTTTTCTACCAATTGATAAAAACATTATTTCTCTAACAATAATTAGCCACAAATATAATCGATGATCTACTCGTTTATCCCAGCGCAACCTAAACACCTAGAGCTCTGATACCACTTTAACTGTCATGCCCCAAGACCAGGCCTAGACGAAACAGCCGCCGCGCACCTATAGACCAGAAGCCTATAGTCACGCAAGGCGTGATAAAGCAGGCATTAACCCAAAATGGATCACAAAAACTCATATATTAACTATACAAATTCCTTGATATTTACAAATAGCCAAAATACATTAAATTCTCTAGTCGTTTCCCATCCACTGGTCCAGCCTATTCTTCTATGGCATCTTCTGGACATACTTAAGTTGCATCGTCTGCATCTAAAAAATTAAAGGAACCAAATATAAGTACGACAAGTCATACTCAGCAAGTAGATACTTCACTATTCAACAAGAGTAGAATTTAAGAGTAGAATTTAAGGATATTGATATAGTAACAGCGGGTTGACTGTATCTAAAGGAGCATAAATAGCGTGACAAATTGCTGGGGCCAATTTCATTGGAAATAGATAAAAGAACAACATAACCGGATATAATGAAAATGGACGAAGAAATTATTGGCGTCACACATGACCGCAAGTTTCCCAATCCGGGAGTCACAGGGGTGAAATTTCACACATTTACGCTCTTAAGAGGGGTACTCCGACGTCGACAGCCTCGACTAGAACCACACAGGTTCCAGAAGAGCAGAGCTCTTTATTCCCCCAAGAACCGACCACTCGACTTACTAGTGTCGATCGCTCCTACGAATCCATCATCGACACGCTTCCGAACGAGTGCCGTTCTTAGCGAAGAACTCAGACAGTCCCATACCTGAAATGTGACCGGTACAATACGTTTGCCGTCGTGACACCAATATAGATGGATATGTGTTTGAATCAACGATAGGATTACTGAAATATCAGTCAAAGACAACACACTCATGACTTTTCATGAGTTCCTCCAAAATACTCTGATTCCATCAACAAATGGATTATGAGGACAACACATTCCTCTCTCAAGGATCAACAGAGGATCAACAAAGATCAAGGTGCAATAATATTATCAGATAATCAAGGAAGACAACAATAATGCGAGACCAGGAAGTTTAGCAAAACAGCTACTTGCCTCAGATAATATGATTTCTCCTTTAGAATAATATTCTACCAGAAGATGAAACTCCATCATCTTTGTATAAAATCTGACAAACACACATATACTCATATTTCTTCTGATGTATGGCTCGGCTCTTCCCTCCAGCAGCACCTAAACGCTCTATTCTTCTCCAGATATGGATGCATGCATGAATTCTTCATCTCTCTTCTTTATCTTTCCGGTGTCTTTCTTTCTCTCAGGCTCTCTCCTCTAGTGTCTATGTCTTTCTCTCAGAGCTGTGCTTTGAGCAGCGTGACCCGCAGCTATTTATAGGAGGCAAGCGCCCGTGCAAGTCTAAAATATCTTGGCCTGGCTCTCACTTAAGCACTAAGAAATGGCCACGTATAGGACACGTAAAAGCTGACTTCTAATTTGTATTTCTACGTTCCTCTAGTACATGGCCACGTTGCAGCCCATGTAGGAAACTTGGGTTTCTAGCGATGCAGCCGATGCATGCATCTACCCACGTTTGCTTCCATTCCTCTCCTGTACGTGTAGTTGATTCACTAGAGTTTTCTAAACACCTGACATATGCATGCATATCCTCTAGAACCAAGCCACGTTGCCTCTTCCTCATGATTACATGCATGTACCTAGTTGACTTGGAGCACTCGTACTAGAAAATATCTACCAAGTATCATTTCTACCTGACCCAAATCCATCTAGTCTAATTCCATGTTAACTCTCTTAATTATCTAGATTATACTACCATCTTCTACCACATACAAACGCCACCATGTGAGTGCATGGATGCTAGTCTCACGTGCACAAATGCACACCCTATCTGATTGTGTGGATATTCCATCTATTATTGCAGGGAGAAAAATACATGTCTATTATATTTCTTTGAAACAGTGCTCAATCATTTGTTTAAAGAAATAATACAGATTTAATTATTCATCTTAACTTCAGAACAAAAAATAATAACCCTAAAAATCCGGGTTATTACAACCTCTGACTTGACTCGGTCTCCAACTAATTCCCAGAAATGCTTAAAAAATATTGCAGGCATTCCATCCGGGCCATGGGCCTTTAAATCTCCAATACATGATAAGGCTTTAGATACATCATCTGCATCGAAAGGGGCACATAGGGAGTCATTTATGGCTGGGCTAATTCGAGGTTCGACATGCTGCAGGAGCTTGTCAATATCTGCAGATACCGAGGATGAAAACAAACTAGAGAAAAAATCTGTAATATACTCCCTCAAAGAACGATCAGATTCCACCCACACACCATCTTCTTTCTGCAACCGCTGAATTCTATTTATTTTTTTCCTCTCGGAACAGCATGTATGGAAATACCTTGTGTTGCGGTCTCCCATTTTAAGCCAATCAATGTGTGCACGTTGTCGCCAATAAGTATCCTTCTGCTCCTCAAGGCGATCCAGTCTGTATCGTAGAATTTGTTCTTGCCTTAACTGCACCTCCGAGATAGGGGCACGAAGGCAGCAGTCTAGTTCCTTTTTAGCTTTTTTAATTCTCTTCTCCAAATCACGTAGCACGTTTCGGTTCCAGTCAGTAAGGCAAGAGGCCACACTTTGTAGTGCCTCTGAAATGTGACCTGCTCCATTCAGGAATGCTTCATTCCATGCCCCTTCGACTAGTTGTGCACAATTATCTTCCTGGAGCCATCGGGCCTCAAACCAAAAAGTATGATGGATATCCTGCCAGGTCGGCTCACTTCCAGTATCCACGATAATGGGCCGGTGATCAAAATGTCTTGGCATGCCGTTGGTGACTCGGAAAAGGGGAAATAGGGCCCTCCAGGCTTGAGATCCCACGGCTCGATCAAGACGTTCGCGTATATAGTTCTTCCGGCGATGATTCTGATTTCGCCAGGTGAAAACATCTCCTTCGAAACCCAGGTCTTCAAGACCACAGTCAATAAGGGCATCGCGAAAACGATCCGTAGAAGCTTGGATAGGTGGTGCCCCACCTTGTTTCTCATGGCTGAATAGAATTTCATTGAAATCTCCCATGCATATCCATGGATGGGGACTGTTATGCTTCAAACTACGAAGAGCACGCCACGACAAATGTTTCATATCAACATGTGGTTCTCCATAGAAACCTGTAAACCTCCATAACACACCATCCTCCATGGTAATCTCAGCATCAATATAGAAGCGTGACACGCTTAAAATCTTGACAGTAATTCCATTCTTCCAAAACAAAGCCGGTCCACCACTTCGACCTTCACAATTTTTGACCTCCATGTTTGGCAAACCAAGCAGTCAACGGAACTTCTGTATTCTCCTTTCATCCATCTTGGTTTCGGATAAGAAAAGAACATCCGGATCCTCCCGTTTATGAACATCTAGAAGTCCTCGAACAATCTGTGGATTTTCCCAACCCCCTGCAGTTCCACGCTACTAGCTTCGTCAGCTAGTCCACAGAATAGCAATAAAGAACGGGCTCCCGTTTTCCTTGACAAAAAGCAGTTCCCACAGACTGCGTCCAACACACCGAAATCAAGACCAAACGAAATAGGCTATAGGAGTAGGGAGGTTGGAGATTGATTTAGAGGAGGGACCTAAAATTTGTAATTGGAGAAAGATATGACGGGAAAGCTGAGATAGGGGAACGAGAAATGGCGGCAGGAAACTCAGATTCTGGGAGCGGCGTCGGGCTAAGGGAAACCACTACCAGTAGCAGGACTCAAGCTGGGTGGGAACTAAGGGGATAAGGACTACAGAAAAGTAGCGACAGTGTAGAAAGGATGTACAAGATTTAAGGCGAAATTGGGGCTAGATCAGGGAAGAATAGAGGCGGAACAAAAAAAACGGGGAAGGAAGCAGGAGATTTGGCGAAGGGATTAGGGGTTGGTGAAAACAGGGCGTGGATATGAGAGGAAGAAATCCAGGGAAGAAAAGATCAAAAGTAAACAAGATCAGGATAGGGGAAGGATTGGGAGGAGGAAGGATTGAGGAAGAAACATCATAAGGCCAAAAACGAAAACTTACACGGCAGCCATCAACCCAGCTCAATTGAATTTGGAAAAGCAGCGGTGATGAAACTGGCCGGGAACAATGATGCGAAACCAGGAACAGAAAGATAAGGAAAAGGAGATCGAGGACTGGGCGGCAGCTTGGATTTGGAAGATGGATGGGATCCAGGAAGAAGCATAGGAGTGAGAGAAAATCAGAGGAAGAAGAGGTAGGGAAGAGATGGCAAAACGCGAGTCGCCGGACACTCGCCGGAAGTCACCATGGAGGCAAGTCTGGGGATGCTCGGATCTGAGAAAGGGATCAGGGAAATGAGAAATCTGGGAGCTAGATTGTGGATTTAGTGATTGCAGATGGGGATTAAGCGGCAAGATCTGCCGACGAGGTGCGCACAGAGTTGCAACGAAGACGCTGGAAACAGCACGAAACAGTCACATGCGGACGGACTTGGGTGTGAGTTCTCATATGTCTCCACAATTGGTTGCATTTATTACTTCAAGACAAACATTCAAAAAAATAACTTTAAATATCCTAGCCCGCGCATCGAGCGGGCCACTTTGCTAGTTTTCTAAAAGAGAGATGGGTAAGAAACATGTAGAAAATATGATCAGCATGCTATAAAATTTCATGATGCAAGGATACGCACACGCTTCTTAGAATGGAGTTGACATATTTTTGCTGGACTGGAGTGGACTAGTTCTTTGGCCACTGAAATCTGCTTATTATCAGTAGGAGTTGGGTTTCTCTGTGCTGGACGAGTATCTATAAAAACTGGAGTTGGTTTATTATCTCCTGGCATTTTGATCTTTTGCAAAGACCTGGTTTGTAACCCTTCAGATTCTAACATAGTGGTCTTCCCCTTACATGCTTTGTATAGAAGAATGGTGCTTCAATTATAAAACATGCTACAACAGAGAGATGGAATAAGTACTGAAGAATAGAAAGGCATGACATATTGACATGTATTCCCTCCATCCGGAAAAAAATGGATGGGTCTATGCGTATTTCAGTTCTAGATACATCCTTTTTTATCTATTTCGACAACATGTAATCCGGACGGAGGGAGTATGGTGTAAGAGCTATGGATACGACAGGACAACACAGTAAAAAAACACTAGTTGAATTTAAAACTGTATACTAGCAGAATACGTACAGAAAAAACTAAGGCAACATACACATGTATGATTGGGAAACTTCGATGGCATTGCAACGGAGCACTAGAACAACACTTCAATGTAAAAAAACATGGTATGGTAGACAGATGAAGTACATACTGATGAATAACAATGCATAAGATATTCAGAAGCATGATGTCCAAATTAAGCAGATGGCATTGCGGTAGAGTAGAATGACAATACTTGAATTTGAAAACATGTTATCATGAATGGAATAGGTACTGAAAAACAGGAAGGCATGACATATTTACATGCATGATCAACATGCTAAGCACATGGCATTGCAACAGAGTAGATACACTCCAGGACACTATATGCATGTTGTACCCATATCACGGGCCAAGTTAGAGTAAGGACCTTGTGGGGTGAAGAGGACTCAACATCTTTCTGCAAGTCTTCTGAAGAACTACCTTTACATGTTCCATCATATCGGGTATCATTGACATCAAGTTTATTGGCCTTTACATTGCTCCGTGAGGTTCTTGTGGATATATCAGTGTGTGCAATTATATCTGACATGCATGGAAGACAACTAGTAGTTAGATTTATGTAATGAGTGACTATAGGAGATGGCATAAATAGTAGGACTGGGGTTAACTAGCAGCAACAGGTCTCAAAAACTAAAGGGAGAACACAGATGAAAGCTATAGAATATGTATCGTTTGTACTCAAGATTAACTAGATGGCACACAAAAGTATTAAAGAACAACATAGGTAATACTAGAAGTGGTAGCATTGGCTGACGAATGATAACTATGGAACAATGTTACCTAAAGAACAAGTATCTTAGCTGAACTATGGAACAACGTTAACTCCTGAACAAGACCCGTAAGAGATCAGCATGAATATATAGTGAAATGTGATAATCTATTTTCCATGCTTAGATGAATAACAAAGCCATAAATGTTGCACACAAGTAAGATGAGGGTAAACCCTATCTGGCCGCCATCCATAGGAGTGAGCATCATGTGCTGACTTGTCGATGGCCCTGCAGTTGTTGTGGATGTCCATGTCGGGTACGCGCATTCGATGCAGGAAACTGTTGAGTGGGGACTATATCTCCCTTCTGGTGTATGCTTCCCTTATTGGAGCAGCTGCGGTGAGTCGGAATACGGTGTGGCTGAAGATGCAGATAACGCATAATGTTAAGAACGACACATCTCTTTAATCTGAAGAAATACACTAAGAGATCAATAGCAAGGTACGAGAGTGGTCACACGTTTGTTGACTGCAGACTAAATTGGGGTCACACGATTTTATTTTATTTTGGTACTGTCCGATTTACGCCGGATGGCTTGATTACCGTCTTGTACCTCCCGGCTGACACTATTAGGAATCTTCCCCGAAGAGCCAGCGACCAACGGCAGAGAAGCCTGCCTCCGCCGTCCGTGGCCCTGGCCAAAACCCCGCTGTCGGTGTCAAAACCGACGGATCTCGGGTAAGGGGTCCCAAACTGTGCGTCTAAGGCGGATGGTAACAGGAGGCAGGGGACACGATGTTTACCCAGGTTCGGGCCCTCTTGATCACTAGTGCAGAACCTGGCAATAGCACCGGTTCGTAAGGCCCTTTAGTGCCGGTTCGGTAACCGGCACTAAAGTGTGGG
>NW_024120426.1:0-9222 GCF_003073215.2 Triticum urartu
AGAGAGTTGGTCAGGAAAACTCTGTGGTGCCGATTTGCGAACTCGGTGAGACCGAAAAGTTACAAAGGGGAAACACTGAGTTTACATTGCAATCTTGATGGGACCGATTCGCTCTTTCGGTGGGACCGAAAAGTTACTAAAGGGAAACAGAGAGTTTGCAATCCCATCTCGGTGAGACCGAGATCCTTATCGGTGGAACCGAATTGCTAGGGTTTTGGCAGTGGCTAATGACAAGTGAAACTCGGTGGCGCCGGATAGGAAGAATCGGGCGGACCCGGGTTGGCTTACGGGTTAGGTCATATGTGGATATGGGAAAGTAGTTGAGGGTTTTGGAGCATATCACTAAGCACATGAAGCAAGAGGCTCATTAAGCAACACCTCATCCCTCCTTGATAGTATTGGCTTTTCCTAAAGACTCAATGTGATCTTGGATCACTAAAATATAAAATGAAGAGTCTTGAGCTTTTGAGCTTGAGCCAATCCTTTGTCTTGTGCTTTTGGAGTTTCCCTCTTTCACATCCAAGCCATGCCAATCATTGAGCCTTCCTGAAATAATTATCTTGGAATAGTATTAGCTCAATGAGCTATATGTTGTTATAAATTACCAAAACCACCTAGGGATAGTTGCACTTTCATAAAGTCTTCTTTAGGCACCTTATCTCTTCATCATCATTTCCTATAATCACAATATCATCAACATAGACAGCAAGTATAGTAATCTTATTATTACGGTGCCTAAAGAAAAGAGTGTGGTCTGCATTGCTCTGTCGATATCCTAGGGAACACATCTCCTTGCGTAACCTTCCAAACCATGCTCTTGGTGACTGTTTGAGGCCATAAAGGGATTTCTTCAGTTTACACACTTTACCTTCTGTCTCATCACTATTAAACCCTGGAGGAATTTCCATATAAACCTCTTCCTGCAAGTCTCCATGGAGGAATGCGTTTTTAACATCCATTTGAAATAATTTCCACCTATGGTTTGCAGCTATTGATATCATTGTTCTGATGGTATTCATTTTTGCTACTGGAGCAAATGTTTCATCATAATCCACCCCATAAGTCTGGCTATATCCTTTCGCCACTAACCTGGCCTTGTATCTCTCTACCTTCCCCTCAGGTGTTTGCTTCACAGTGAACACCCACTTGCAGCCCACAATTTTCTTTCCCGCTGGATTTGTGGTAAGAACCCAAGTATTGTTTTTATCAAGTGCTCGCATTTATTCCAACATTGCTGCTCTCCACCTCGGATCTTTCTTCGCCTCTTGCCAATCACGAGGTATAGGAACTGTGGAGTCTAAAGCAGCTATAAATGATCTATACTTAGAACCCACCAACGAGTATGAAACATGGTTAGAGACAATATATTGGGACAATTTTGAAGGTAACTTCCCAACAGCATTGCGAGTTTTCTTTCTAAGGGCAATTGGAACATCTAGATCGTCATATGAAGAGGATGTACCATCATGTGAAGCTGAAGGGTGTGAAGCTGAGTCATGTGGGTCGGCCTGTCCTTGGGCTTCATGATCATGTCCCGAAGGGATGATTTCTTCCTCTCGAGCATGCTTCTCCTCGGTCTGATGCCTTCGTGTGTACACTTGAGGATGTTGTTCTTCATTTGGTTTTGGCCACCGTGAATCTCTCTGTAGTGTATCTTGTGGCCCCTCCTGTCCCTGTATTTGCTCGATTTCCGATGTGTTAGTGTCTTCAGCCGGTATCACTCCAATTATCACCTCTTGATATGCTCCATTATTGTCTTTCTCCTCCCTCTCTCCCCCTGCCACACATTCTGCGTCAGAGATGTCATTAGAGAACAAATCAGGGAATACATTAGTTAAATCAGTTGGTTCCCCATAAAATGGTTCATGCTCTCTAAACACCACATCCATACTCACAAACATCCTCCTTTCAGATGGACACCAGCATTTATAACCCTTCTGCTTACTAGAATAGCCAACAAATATGCACTTTAATGCCTTAGGATCAAGCTTACTAACTGAAGGTCTATAGTCCTTTACAAAACATGTACACCCAAATACCTTTGGGGGAACCACATATGTAGTTTTCCCTGTGAGACACTCAATTGGCGTCTTGTATTCAAGTACCCTGGATGGCATCCTATTCATCAAATATGCTGCAGTCATCACTGCTTCACTCCACAAAAATTTAGGAACATTCATAGCAAACAGTATACACCTTGCAATTTCTAGAAGGTGCCTATTTTTCCTCTCTGCTAGGCCATTCTGTTCAGACGTCCCAGGACAAGTGGTTTGATGTATAATTCCATAATTCGATAGATAACCATCAAATTCAATATTCGCATACTCGGTACCATTATCAGTACGAAGTGTCTTCACACATGCATTATACTGAGTTCTAATTAAATTATGGAAGTCTTTAAAGCATTCGAACACATCACTTTTGTTTCGCAAAACATAGACCCAAGTCATTCTAGTGCAACAATCAATAAATGTGACGAAGTAGCGATATCCATTTAAAGATACCACTCCACTAGGACCCCACACATCAGAATGAATAGTTTGTAGGGGCACATTACTTCTATTATCGGACGACAAGTAAGAACTTCTAGTTTGCTTTCCAAACTGACATGCATCACATACCAATTTCTCCTTGCTGACCTTAGAGTACAAACTAGGATATAACTGACCCAGCGTGGCAAAAGATAGATGTCCCAACCAGTGGTGTTGAAGTAGAAGTTCTTCTAGTGCAGAGGTAGGTACAGTAGCAGCCACCATAGGGGGGATATTACTGTCTAAGTAATATAGTCCATCACGCATGCTCCCCATCCCAATCTTTCTTCCAGTCCCAAGTTCCTGGAACATACACCACGTGGGAAAGAATATAGCAACACAATTCAGTTCCTTAGTGATGCAACTTATTGACAAAAGATTAATTGGAAATGCAGGAACATGCAATACATCAGAAAGAGACATATTTGGGCTGCACTTGACCATTCCGGACCCGACAACCACTTGAGTAGAACCATCAGCTAATTTTATAGTTCCCTTATGCTGATCAGAAACATAATTATAGAGCTCCCTACTGGAGCCAGTCATATGTCTAGAGGCACCAGAGTCAATTAACCATTGTGCAATTGCTGCAAAATTATCACCACAACCTACGGTATAAGAGAGGTTACCAGAGAAGTTTGCTGATGAAGATGGTGCATGTGCCTCTGAAGACCGTCCGTCTCCAAGACTCAAATTCTTGAATTGATGCCACTTCTCTAACTCATCTGCAGTCATCTCAACGACAGTGCATGTGTTCGCCCTTCCTGATGGATACACATCTCTTCCACGGCCACCACCGCGTGCATTAGAAAAACGACCACGACCTCTACCACGCCAATCCTGGCCTCTACCACGGCCTCCCCTAGTCAACTGTGGACATGCTACCTTTAGGTGTCCCGGTTGGCCACACTCAAAGCACTTTTTTCATGAGGGCTTATTTCAATTCTCTGCTCCGTAGCGAGAAATGCTGAGCGTTTTTGTGACACGTCCTGTCCAACTGAACCCACTGCCTCCAGTTTCAACCGCGTTTCTTCACTTACAATTGCAGAAATTGCATGCTCAAGACTTGGCAGCTTCCCACTTCCATAAAGCGCTGCTCTTCGATTCTCAAACCTGGGATGAAGGCCATTTAAGAAGTGCCTCACACGTCTCCTCTCAGTCCACTTATTATATTTCTCAGCACACTTACCACATTCCATCTCAACAGGATCGTAGTAGTCAAGGTCACTCCACAATCTTTTTAGTTTTGGCACATACTCCACAACAGTCCTTTCTCCTTAGCTCAGCTCCTGCAATTCCTTCTGAATCTTACATGCTAACATCTCATTTCCCACTCCTGAATATGTTCCCTTCAGGAGCCTCCAAATTTCTGAGGCATCCTTAATCCTCTCCACTTGTTTTGCAATTTGAGATGAGACTGAGCTCAACAGCCACGCCCTAACCAGTGCATTGGTCATCCTCCATTTTTGGCCTTCTTTTGAACCTTCTTCCTCAGGTTTCTCTACTGTCCCAAGAATGTACCCTTCCAATTTCCTTGAAACTAAGATGGTTTCAGCATGCTCAGCCCAACTGACATAGCTCTCTGGACCCTCTAACTTTACATGTGGCATCTGCAGAGGGTGTATTTCTTCCTTCATCTCAACATCTGATTTTGAGCTGGTGGCTTGTTTGCTGATTGCTTCCAATAGAGCACTATACTTTTCGTCCATTGCCTGCAATACAGCAGCAAGCTCACCAGCAGTAACTGCCGCTGGAGCACTACCATTGCCAGCCATACCTGCAACAAGTCCTCCAAGCCCTCACCTTGAACTTTGATTTGAATCTGTCCCCAATCTTGTCTCCGCCCAGGGCCACCACCTACACCACTCAAGGTTGCTGCCGGGCACCCTGCTCCACCACAGCCACCGCCGGCCGCCCTGCTTGCCGCAGCCAACTAGTCCCGATCTGGCTCTCCACCACAGCAAATCCGGCCCCAACACCTCCACCGCAGCCTTCCAGCAGCCCCCCGCTATCAATCCGCGAGACTCCTGCACAGATCCTCGTCATGCTCTGATACCATGTTGTTGATTTGGGAGATTGGGGCAGAGCAAGGTCAGGAACAAGAGAGAGAAGAGGATTTTTCTGGAAAACTCTGTTTCTTTCATCTCTCCAGTCTAGGTATATACATGCCTATCTTACATTCCAACCCTTCTACAACTTAACTATTACAGCTCAGTACTGCCAACACTCCCCCTCAAGATGGGGCAAATATATCTATGAGCCCCATCTTGTTACATAATTTTTCAAACACTGCTACATTGACCCCTTTTGTTAATACATCGGCAAGCTGGTCTACAGTTTTGACAAACCCAACCTGAAGTGTCCCCTCATCTAGTTTTTCTTTGATAAAGTGTCTATCAATTCCCACATGCTTTGTTCTATCATGGTGAACAGGATTGTTTATCAAGTTGATAGTGGCCTGACTATCACAATATAGTCGAAGAGGTGCAGCTTCATATAACCTGAGTTCAGCTAGCAAGAATTTAAGCCACATTAACTCACATAAACCTGAGGCCATTGCCCTAAACTCTGCTTCTGCTGTAGACCGTGCCACTACGCTCTGTTTTTTACTCCTCCAACTAACCAGATTACCACCTAGAAACATACAGTAGCCTGAAGTGGACCTTCTATCGTCCAAGCACCCCGCCCAATCAGCATCGGCGTAGCCTTCTATCTTCAGATGTCCATGGTTTGAGAACAAGATGCCTTTCCCAAGACAACCTTTAAGATATCGCAGAATCCTATTTGCTGCATTTAAATGACCAGACCTAGGGTCATGCATATATCTGCTCACTATGCTAACTGCATATGCAATGTCTGGCCTTGTGTGTGACAAATAGATTAGGCGCCCAACTAATCGTTGGTATCCTCCCTTATCTACAGGATCACCAAAGTTCAATCCGCGAGACTCCTGCACAGATCCTCGTCATGCTCTGATACCATGTTGTTGATTTGGGAGATTGGGGCAGAGCAAGATCAGGAACGAGAGAGAGAGAGAGAAGAGGATTTTTCTGGAAAACTCTGTTTCTTTCATCTCTGCAGTCTAGGTATATACATGCCTATCTTACATTCCAACCCTTCTACAGCTTAACTATTACATCTCAGTACTGCCAACAATGTAGATATTGGATATTTAGTAAAATGGGATATTAGATATTTTGGATTTCATAATTAATTATCCGACTAGCTTCTTGGTACATGCAAGTTACAACTCTTCGTCAATGTGGAGGAGGAAACTGACTTAAAAGGTCATATTTCCTTCAGGTATAAATTGCTCCCTTCCGTGGATGACAAGGATAAAAATCGACAAGGATGAAGATTGCTATTGGCACGGCTAAGGGACTTTCTTGATGCTATCTCGCCAGTGATCTACAAGGCCTACAACATCTTGCTCGACTCGGTAAGCCACACGTAACTTCAGACTTTCCGATAAGAAAAGAAAAGAGTTTTTAAATGTCCTCATTTTGGAACAGTACTGATGGTTACTGAAAAATGGGGTCGAACAGTACTTCACCTTTTATGTTGAAATTACGAGAAAAGTGTCCCACAAATGAAAACTAATTTGATCTTGAATCTTAATTTTAAATCTGTACCTTTTGACCAATTGAACCATCTAAGATGCCATGTTTCTGAATTTAGCTAGTCCAGTGCACTATGTGTAGCTCTGACCTGACTGGAACTCTGAATATTCTTGTATGAATGCCATACCTGAGAAATCCTATATTGTACTAGCCTCACCATCCAACTTATCGAGATACATTTTGCCGTCATGGTCACACAATTGTCCACTTAGATATGGAGCTTCATATGTACCCTGTCTACCTATATTAGAGAATGAATCCACTTTCTGAACAAGAGTGCTTTGAAGCATTTACTCTCGCAGCTATCTACAAGCCATGAACAAGTATCTAACTTATTTACATCTTCTTTCCTCCGCACAGCGCGGGCTATAACGTCAGTCTGAGCCTCCACGAGCTCGATGCCGTCAGGGACCATCACTCTACACGCTTGCCGATGCAGTGGTCGTTCAGGTTGACTCGACGACTAGGTAGCAGCAGGAGCAGATGTGAAAAAAACGGTGGTCATCGAGGTCGACTTGACCTGCTAAGTGTGCATTTGCTTTTGAAGCACTTCTCTTCTTCGTAATCAGTCATTTAGGCTACAAAACTGCTACTTCTCTGTTCATATAAGCTTATCGATATGTATGATGCTCTCACCTAATGTATTTTATGAATGTGCACTGCCAGTATTGCATTTCTACTGCTGTATTTTTATTTTCCCAATCAATAAGATGGTACTGTCACTGCTATTGAATTGCTCTGCTTTCCAAAGTTCAGCAAGTTATATAAGTTCAGCAAATAGTTGCGTGCACATGTGCTACCCACGAAAAAAACAATTGAAAAGGGCAACGCCCATGATAGCTAGGTACTGTACAAGCACGTTGTCAACTACAATAGCTAGGTTGGTACGCACAGGCATGCAGAGGAGGCGCGCCCTGGGCGCGCGCCAGCAATTAGTATTGACTAGCAGAATGCCCGTGCGTTGCTACGGGCTATCCGCAATATTTGTAACATCCGGGTTCAACACAAAAACCCTATCCAATGACGCACCTTTCCTTTTTCTGTCGGAACCCCTCATTCTTGACCGATTTTCCGCCGTAGCGAGACATTTCTCGTTTTTTGTCTCACTGGCGCCACCTCCTTTAAAAGCATATGACAGCCAACTCATCTTCGCCATGCATTGCAGTAAGGATGAAATTTTCTTGTTTATGATATAATAGAGTGGGTTAAACTAACACATACTATTGACACAAAACAACAAATAACTATAGAGATCTTTCCTAGTCACCAATAAGCTCCACCTCCATCCCACATATGCTAGAAGGGATAATTGTCGTTTTTCTCTTCTTCATATTTCCCTACGTCTTCTACTCCATGCCTCTTCGCCAATCCATTTAATTGGCACCAACCAGCACCACGTCAACATTAATGTGTTCATCATCGATGCCTCATCTTCTTCTTTCTCATTCCTCGGCAACTTTAGTTCTCGTTCCTACTTATTTCCTAGAATACTCTTTCTTTCTTTTTTTCTCTTATTATTTGGAACACTCTTACTTTCTCCAACACCATGCACCACTTTGGCTTCAGTTCTTTTTCCTTCTTGTTTTTGGAACACTCTTCCTTTTTACTATAGCATGAACCACCTAGCTAGTGTTGTGTCATGTTGTCCTCACCCGCGAACATTTCGGCCACCGTCATCGAGTGGACATCCCGCGGAGCATAGACTTCATCCATCTTGGTGAATGCTAGGTCGCCCATGTCGCGAGCGCATGGTGGTCGTTGTCCATGTTGGCAAGCAGTGCTCGGTGCTTTGCAATGTAACTGAGAGCCCGTTGATTGTTTTTGCCCACAAGCGCTTTCAAAATGATTCGCTATGACTAATTGCTTGCTTAATTAATTAAGTACACAAAAAATGAATGACCTACCTATTTCTCTACATGCCTAATTAATTGCCAACCAAATCAATTAATTATCTGACTAATTGGAAATATCCCTACTTCTAATTATCTGTAGGCATTGGCTAACAAATTAATTAATTGCATTCATAACTCAATTTTTAAATTGATTCAGTGCGAAAAAATTCATATTCAAATGGACCTAATTAATTGCATCAATGGTTTGATTTCCAAATTGGTTTAGTGCTCGATTTCTAAATTATTTTCGCATGAATGGCTGCTACCAAACGACTATGACGATGACTACCGAGTAATGTAGGACACATTTCCTTAATAAATTTCTTGAAATTTAAATGGACACATTTGATTTGAGAATGTAGCCGTCTAGCTTTTTATTTGACTGACAAGAAATATAATATGACCGCGTCCACATGGCGGTCTGACAAGCCACCTCCCGTCACGATCGTCCTTGATGCCGTGTGTGACGCCCGGATAATTAAGCTACAGTGAACCTCCGCTAATGATGCCACGTCACCTCAGTTACTGCTGCTAATCCCTCGTTAGTTCAAAAACCGGTTCAAAATTCAAATTCCAAATATGGCATACAATAAAAGTTTTCAAACATTGAAACAAAATGTTCGGGGTGAACCAAATATTGCATAGATAATTGTGGTAGAGAAACCAAACCTTGATAAAATGTTTAAGGGCTCTAAAATAATTTAAACAGTAGTGAAAACAATTAAACAAATGTCTATTGAATTTTATAAAATATTAAAACTATTTTATTATGGGTTAAGATTTAATCTAACAGTAGATTGTTTATAAATACAAATTTAGGTGCTAGTTATAATTTTTATAAATCTAAAAATAAAAGAAACTAGAAATAAAACAGTACAAGAAAATAAATAAAAGAAAAGATAAAAACAGAAAACAAAATAGAAATAAAAAAAAGAGAGAAAGGCCCCCACTGGGCTTCGGCCCAGTAGGCCGGCCCACTCGGCCACAGGCCCAGGCCGCCCCCCCACTACCCCCTCCTTATCCACTCCCCCTGTAACCCTAACCCTCACCCGATCTCCACTCCCTTCCCACTCGCGCCCCCACTCCCTCTCCCCCGATCCAATCGGGATCAGGCCCGACGCCGTCCCGCCTCCCCACCCCCCCCCCCCCCCCCCCACGCCCCCGCCCCCCTCCCCCCCC
>NW_024120427.1:0-9096 GCF_003073215.2 Triticum urartu
TTTCATATACTAGTACATGCTAAACTTGTTATGTGTGTGCTTGTTTCTTCTTTTAGAATGCTGACAGAAGAAGCTATTCAAACTCACTGTATGAATCAGTTTGGTTTCTTGAGTCTCAACTACAAGTTGAAAGACATCGATCAGCTGTGCTGCGACAAGAAGCGAAAGGACTGCGGAAGTCCCTGGAGCATTCAGATGCATACTTTCTGGTGCAACAACAAGCGTTGGAGGATTTTAGCGCCAAACAGGACAAAGCTAATTAGGTTGTTAAGCTTATTGCCAGCATCGTGGTTACCCAGGGTAACGTTTCTTGAGCTCTTCTGAAGTTGTTTCAGTTATGCTCTTGTTTTGCTGCCGCGTTTATTTGCACTGGTGGCCAATTTTGACGGCCAGTGTATGTAATGTGCTGCTTTGTTCCCTATATTTGCACTGGTGGCGAACTTTGATGCTCAGTGGATGTAATATGTGTAATAGCGGTAATAGGCTAGCGTTAATTGCTTGCTTATTTATTTCCTTATTTTCTTGTTTAGTTGTTTGCTTGTAGTCACTGCAGTTCTTTTTCTGTTTTTTTCTAGTGGCCACAATAGCCTATTTTTGGTAACTAGGCCAAAATAATCATGGCAACACACGGACTGTTGTAACCATGGGCCTCCTGCAGGCCGTATGATCCATGGGCCTTCGTCCGGCCGTAGGATCCATTGGCCTTCTATACGGGCCTTAGGGTCCATGGGCCTTCTACGTGCCGTAGGGTCCATGGGCCTTCTACAGGTCGTACTATCCATGGGCCTCATACGGGCCATAGGATCGATGGGCCTTCTACGGGGCTTATCATCATTTCGCCAATCATGGGCCATACTATTCGTGGACCATAACGGGCTGTTAATAGGCCGTATTTTATAACTCTATGAAAACAGCCCAACGGTTTTTTGACATGAAAATGGCCCAACGTATTAACGGTCCGCAAATGGGTCGACTGTAACGACGGGTTGAATTTGGCCCACAAGCAGAAAATGACAGTAACGGGCCGTATGTAACTGAATGCTGTAAATGAGCCCAAGAATCAATGGGCCCTGAGAAGGCCGAAAGATAACTTGGGCTGGAAATGGCCCAATGGAATAACGGGTCGTTAATGGGTATAAAGTGATACACTGTTCATTACGGGCCAGTTTCACCACGGGCCGTTAATGGGCCAAGAGTTACAAAGGTCCTCATATGGGCCGAAAGAAGTCATGGGCCACACATGGGCCGGAAGTTAAAACGGGCTAAATCATATTGGACGGCCCAGATGATGCTACTAGGCCTAATTCGGATAGGGCGTAGTGGGCCCTGGGTTAGCGGGTTGTAAATGGGCTATATGCGAACATGCCATTAACAGGCTTTCCGTGGGCCGGCCCTCCACCTTTTGACCAAGTCAAACGGGCCGGCCTTTTCATAGGAATGGGCCTCTATTGGGCCATGCCACGTGTCGTCGTATCATAGGCGCCTTCGGTCCAATGAGCGGATGACATCTATCCCAACGGTGAGCCGACACGTGTTTCCTCCAGCCAATGATGATTTTACACGTGGAAAATCCCCATTGGTCGGGGTTGTTAACGGGTTATCGGATCCAAAACCCGACCCGATAGCTTAACGGTGTTCCGTTACGGTGGATGCCACGTGTCGGTCACCCTTGACGAAAGCACTTCTGTGACGCGCGATATATCATCATGGAAGTGGACACTTCCGTGATGATAATTTTGGTAATGTCATGGAACACTTCTACGACAGCACAGGTATGACTATCTTGATTCTGTCATAAAATCGTCATGGATGTACATGCATGACAAAAAACGCGACCTACTGTGACAAACACGTATCATCACGAAAGTGTATTTTTTGTAGTGCATGCTTCGGTTAAGCACTAAAGTGGCAGCATTAATCATCCAAATAGAAAATTGATATATGTGCCGTTGCGCGACCCGTGTGGCGTGGGAGCAGGCGTGAGTTGACGGGACGCGTCCGCCGCGTAGGCAGATGGGGAGGCGTGCGTGCAGGTGTGTGAATTTACGGAGGCGTGCTCGCTATGCAGTGTCATCGGGAGGCGTTCGAGTAGCTGTGTGAAACTTTGGTAGGCAATGTCAGCAGTCTGGTGCATAGGCTCACCGAGAGGCGAGCCATCGGTTCGACCGCCGCCCGCCTCTCTCCCACAACTCCCACTACTCCATATTAATAGTGCGTCCGAGCGGCAGCACCCCCATCCTCGCTACGTACACACAATCCTCTCTCTCCGCTTGCATCCTCGACGCCGCTCTCAGTCCTCAAAGCCGTTAGTGTATGAGGATGCCGCCGAAGCGCCTCATTGGAGGGAGTGGCGACGCCGGGGCTGCTAAAGCACCGGAGCACGGCGTGGAGATGGAGACAGAGGTTGCCGTCACCACAGGCGAGTTATCGCTGCACCCTAACGTCGTCGACGGCGTCGAGATTCCACAACCGGAGGCGGAGTTCCACACCGACTCTGACGACGACTCTGACGATCACTCCGGCGACGACTTCGACGACGACGGACATCTGGTTAGTCATCTATACCCATTTATGTGTCAAATAGATCATAGAGTTTCTCTGGTTACTCCTGCCTCCCCCTTTTTGGAATAGAAATCCTATGGTTATGTTCTCCCAATCCATGAAATCTGAGTATTTCATTAGATCCATGTAGTGTATTGATTGTTTGAATGGTGCAGGTGATAAGTGATTAGTTGTTTCATCTGTGCAAATGATTTCTGCTAGTAATCGACTAGGGTTAGTGTTCGTGCTAATAATTCCTAGCCAGGGATTGACAAGTTGATTTTCAATGACTTACATATGTTTGTGCCATTATTTTCTTCAAGATTAATCTGTACATAGACGACTGCGCTTAAAAATCGAACCATAATCTCTGGATATGTATAAATAAATAAATAGCCATAAATTCCTAATCCTACTTCACGGCATGTAATCATTGATTTGATGCCAAATTTGTTTTACTATTTGTATAGGTGTTGTGTGACGATGTGGACAACGAGGATGAAGATGTCCACAGGAGGTACAACAGGCAAATCCTGAGGGAGTTTTATGTGGGAATGCATAACAGACGTATTAGGACCTGGAACGGCGGCTATGGATGCCCATTTTGCAAACAGAAGCTTCATGACGCGTATCTAAGTGTTCTGGCGCATGCAAGAGGATGGGCCGTTGGCTCCTTCAAGTATAAGTATTCTCGCAGGGTGGCGCTCGGTGCGTACGCCGAGTACCTGGAGAAGCTTCAGGATCGTGCCGGACTGTGAGATGAGATGTGGGATGGATGGAACTATATATGTACGCTTGAGTATGCTTAATACTTTTGAACTATGTACTACTTATGGTTGAACTATGCTTATCTACGTGTACGCCTATTATCTATGTCTAAGTATGTTAAATATTTCGCCAAATTTTGGTAAAAATCACAACGGGGGACCAATAAACCAGGACGGAGGTAGTACGTCAATCACACACGGTTCCCAAAATTGGAACCGTGTGCAATGACTTCCATTTTCCCTGCTGCGTCAATCACACACGATTCACTCTAGCAAACCATCGCCCCCAAAATTCTTTGTGGGACAGAAAACCCTCACCACCCAGTTCAAAAAAGAAAAAAGAAAACCCTCACCATCCCCACGGCACAAAAACCCTCACCCCGCCCGCCACCCCCTCGGCCCCTCCGGTACGTTCCCCATTCACACCTGCACAAGGTCCTCCGCGTCTATGCCATGGCACCGCCTATCGCGGCGGTAAACACTTAGCTCGACGCCCGCCGCTGCCAGGCTGCCGGCAAAGCCCACCGCATTTCACCACTTCCGCTTGCCGCCGCCTAGTCCACTTTCTCGACGCTGCTCGCGGTCGACCTAGCTCCGCTCGGTTGGGGAATGTGCCGTACTGAGGGTTCTTTCTCATGGACGACAAGGTAACTAGTTTAACGAGATATTATCGCATCTCTTATCCCTGTTCATCTGCCTCCTTTAATCACCCGGCGAAAATCGCTGTGAATTCATTTTTATTCAAGCTGATTTGAGGGTTTTCTTTCATTCATAGAATGTACAGTGCGCCGACCCTTCAGGACTTTGCGACCGCTGCCAGAGATTCCATCTCTCCGTACCAGATAACTTGATCACACGCGAGGTATGTTCAATCTCACCCTAAATCGGTTGGCATGACCTAGTTTCCTGAACATATTCTAAATATTGCTACATTTGGATAAAAGGTGCCACATGCACCATATACATCAAAGGGGATTTTCCCCTCTTCTTTCTATATTAGTCAAATTAATGATGTATTGTTCTTTCGGTTACTCTCATTTTTCCATGACATCATGTTTACCCTATCTGTTTAATTATAGATTTTTGTCCTTCGATTTCAACTGTTGTATAGTTCTTTCAATTTGGCCCATATTTGCATGTTACCATATTTTCTTTAACAATCCTACCATTTTCTGCAGAACATCCCTCGCTATGCAACAGATTATGCAGTGCACAATTTTTCCCTTTACATACATCAAGGCTTCATGCATGTCATACTGCACACAAACCATGGATTTACAATCGTTGCTACTGTAAGACTTGATGAACGTGGTGACTCCTATTTTGGCACTGGCTTTTGGAATAAAATTGCAAAGTTTTATGTACTGAATGCTGGCACTAAAATTGCACTGCACATAAAAGGGCATGGTCATGAGATATATGCTAACTTCCCCAACAAAATCATCCGTCCAGACTTTGTTCGAAGTAAGTTTTCTTTTCAACTATCTACATATGTTGACTTACCCCGCAATGTCAAATGAATTGTGTAGAATTTAAGCAACCTATTGTTATTCCATTTTCTTACTATATTCCTACCTAATAACTTCTAGTTACCAATACACTTTTCTATTGCCCTGTTTTAACTAAATATCCCCTGTACTCCCATTTCTATCAGAAAGTGCCGCTGACAAGGAGACTCCGGAGGTGGAGAACGGGGCTGCCAACAAGCGGAGGTGGGGCGAGCTAGAACCGCAAGCGACTCCGGCAGGCCTAGACTTAATAAGCAGCCTACCCGATGATATGTTGAGAGTCATCATCTCCCTCCTCCCAATCAAATATGGGCGCGTACAACCCTCCTTTCCCGGCGGTGGCGCCCCCTATGGAACTCCAGCCCTCTCGACCTCATCGACACCCACGAGCTCTGCCATGGCTATCGCAAAAGCTTGAATGCGTTCTCCAAGATCCTCGGCAGTCACCTTGGCCCAACCAAAGGCCTTAGAATGGGCAAGTTCCTTTCCAATGGCACGGACCGAGCCAAGCTTGACGACTGGTTCCGATCCCCCGCCCTAGATCAGCTCGAGGAGCTCACTTTTGATGACGGGCATATGCGGTCGCTGCCAACGTCCGCACTCCACCTCGCGCCCACGTTTCGCGTTGCCAAGTTCAGGAACTGCCATTTCCCACCCCTTAATGACGCGCCCGCTCCTATTCTACCACGACTGAAGCACCTCGAGCTCATCGACGTCTGCCTCTCAAAGGGTGACGTGGAGCGCCTGCTCTGTGGTTGTACGGCACTCAAGTATCTCCGTCTTCAGGCGATCAATGGGTTGAGTACCTTCCACATCATCTCCATGACTCTACGGACTATTTATGTGTGTTGCTGCTGCGGCAGGAAGACATCACAAGATGTGTACCACGGTATGGTCATCCAAGACACACCTGCACTTGAGATATTACTTGTAGTTGATCAAGAAGGTCCAACAAGAATCAATGTCATTTCTACGCCGAAATTGACAATGGTGGGCTACTCGTCTAACAAATGCTCTGAACTTGTTATTGGATCCACACCCGTTCAGGTACAACAGCCACCTTCTAACTCTCCTTCTACAAATTAACATTATTTCTAATTTTGAAAATGTTTGTTCGTCTGTCATTCAGAAAATGATTCCGACAAGCCTGACCCCGAAACTGCGCACAGTGAAGGTCTTGGCACTAGAATCTATCGGGCCCGACCTGGAGCAAGTTGTCAGTTTCCTGAGATGCTTTCCGTGCCTGGAGAAGCTATATATCGAGGTGATGTTCCTTTCCTGTTAAATGTTAACCATAAGGGAGTTCAATTTGTGACACCTTTTTCCAAGTTTACAATGACGATGCACTACGATTTCTGAAGGTTCTTTTGGACGATTTCAGTACATACATGCCCCCCCCCCATATTGGTTGCTTGATCCATATGGTTACAATCAATAAGCATTTCTCCTTTGGATTCATTTGTACTAGTTTTCTTAGGGAACTTCTCATCAACTCCAACCTCTTGTGAAGAAGGCTACATTTTTCTAGAATGTAATCAAATGCCCATGTTAATCATGTCAGATCAAAGATGGCATGTTAGTACATTTTACAAATCCTGCAAACCAAATAGCTAGGCCTGTAGTAATGTTCAAATCTGCATGTAGGCACTAACACGTTTTCTTCTTTTGTAGATAAGATTAGGCCCAGTGGTGTATAATCTGATACAATATAACAATCACGTCGAATGCCTAGATCTGCATCTCTCAGAAATTACTTTGAACTCCTAACGAGGGACCTTACCGGAGATTATATTCGCTAGGTTCTTTGTTCTCAGAGCAAGGGTGCTGAAGGAAATGAGGTTTGCCCTACATTTATTTCACGAAAATGAATGGTTTGTTGATCAGTGCTGGCGCCTGCGGCAGAATGGAGTAGGCTCCAAAAATTCTGAATTTCATTTTGGAACTTCAGATGACAGAGTAATCATAAGTCATCATGTCAACCCCATACATGACTTCTCAGTGGCTGACCCCTTTGCAAAAATTGTGAGGTTTCGAAGCCAGACATAGAAGCGGTGATATTAGTTTGAACCTCTCTGATATCCATGTTCAGCGGATCAGCACGAGCGTTTGCAGTTGATGAGCTGAATTTCATTTCTAATATCAGTTTAAACCTTGTAATATTTGAATTTGAGCCATATAACTCTGGAATTCGAACCTTGTAACATTTCGAGCTTTTGTGGTACAATCGTTGAAATGGAATTGTATGAGAATCGTATATTGCTAGCAGTATTTTGACCTTAATATTCTATGGTCTTAGATTTTATTAACCATTCTCGAATCAGTTTACCTTATCGATCTCACAGCACACAATCTGTATAGCTAACTCGACTGCGATCTTCGACATTATTGCACATAGTTGGTTTCTTCCACCGTGTGCACTGTAGAGCGCAGAATTAATTATCGCACTCGAGTGTCCATCATCACCCTTCTGTGTAACTTTGACCTCATCACCCAAGGGTAAACTTATGACCGAAGTCATTCCACACACTTTGTTTTTACAAAGCTTTCTGCCAATAAACGCCCACGATTTGTCCTCTTCTAGCCGATGCATGGCCAAACTAGCAGGGTGGGAAGCTTGCGCGGTAAACAGCGCGGTAGCGCGGGAATAGGCTCACCGACGATACATTTGGCACCTCTTCGAGCCCATGCGTGCGGTGCGGTGTTGTCAAGCATGCACTGGAATCCTCCGCTATGAACGCCGTGACAAGATGTGACGATTACAGGTCGGGCGGCCCCCATTTATTACAGCGGCCATTTAACCTACCCTTGTGTCTCTTCAACCTTTCGATTGCGCCCCACCATTGCAAGAAGCACACCCACCATGAGAAATTCTTAGAGGGTATCCTATGCGGCTCCAATGGCACTCCGAGCGGCTGCCGACGACGAGCAGCAGTTCACCATGCGTGTCATGGTGGACACCCACAGAAGGTTCATGGACCTCCCGGTGGTGTACACCAACGACCCGGTCTAGGTGGAGCACTCCATCCACATCATGGAGCTACTGCTTGCCTCGGAGAAGTACAAGGTGGTCAGGTTCGACCTCGAGTACACCTGCACTCGTGCCGGGTCTCATCCCAAGGTCGTCGTCGCCCAGATGTCCGTGCGCCACCACGTCCTCATCTACCACTACTGCCTGGCCACAAGGCCTTGCGAGCGTTTCGCCAGGTTTCTCAACAGCCCCCACTACATGTTCGCTACGGTGGAGATCACCAACGATGTAAAGGCGCTCGAGAATTCGGGCATCGCCTGCCAGAATCTTATCGACATCCAGGGCCAATACAAGATCTGGGGCAGCAAGAAGCATGAGAAGGACTCACCGGTTCACCTCGCCAAGGCCATCATCGACCTCTACTACAGAGACATGAAGGATTCGTGCAACAAGGACAAGCGTGCCTGGCACTCGTCCTGGATGGAGAAACTCGACAAAGCTCACGTCGTGTACGCGGCCAAGGAGGCGTACACGAGCTACGACATGTACAGGCAGATCGTTGACATGAGGAAGTGTCTCCTTCCCCAAAACGGCCAAGGATCCAGGCGGAAGCAGAGCAATGGCAAGCGTCATCGCAACAATAAGTAGATGATTAGATCCTTGTTTCTCCTACTTTAGTATGCACGTAATTGCTTTCTTTGGTGTGTAGAAATGTTATGTGTGTAGTCACTTGTGTAATTGTATGCTTAATTTGGTTATGCAATGCTGTCATTTTAAGTATATATGTTGATGCTCTGTAGACAGAGCATAGATGTTGTTCGGACAAAGAAAATCACATCGCACACAGACTAAACAATGGAACCCGTCGGTGATGTTTTCATCAATCACTCACAATTGTATAGCAGCAATCATTTGCTCACAACACACACGGCTTGTTAGCAGTAATCGTCTGTGTTGTTATCGGTCTTCACACACGTTTCCGATTACAGACCTATTTGCCTCGTATCACACACATCTTGTTCATTTGAACCATTTATGTTCTCATGTCTCAACGCAAACAGTTCATCTGAGTGAACCGCATGTGTCGGTGTCAAAACCAGCAGATCTCGGGTAGGGGGTCCCTGCTACCTCTTGAGCACTTGCGTTGGTTTTCCTTTGAAGAGGAAAGGGTGGTGCAGCAAAGTAGCGTAAGTATTTCCCTTAGTTTTTGAGAACCAAGGTATCAATCCAGTAGGAGGCTACGTGCGAGTCCCTCGCACCTACACAAACCAAATAAATCCTCGCAACCAACGCGATAAGGGGTTGTCAATCC
>NW_024120428.1:0-10068 GCF_003073215.2 Triticum urartu
ATTTGCGGGGGCGGGACCCCCCCCCCCCCCCCCGCCCCCACCCCGGTGATTTTCAAAAAAAAACTAATTTGCGACGGAGAGAGTATCCACCATCGATCTCAACAAGTCATCTGACCAAAACAGGCCCTGCCTAATTAATGTTATTAATTGGGGCAGCCTGGAATCAACATTTTGGTCAACTGCATAATTTCTTCTTTTACTTATAACCTGGTGGCAACGGTTTAACTATTTGTATGAGAGGTGGAATTGCATATTGTTGTGCGCATGTTGGATGCCGCTAACAATCGTAGTATGGTTAGTCCCTAATAAATTTTTTTGCCCATCTCAAAAAATTACAAATTAAGATCAGTGAGTGTAGTGTGGGTCGCCCCTTTGCCGCACGCTTGGCTTCATGGATTTGAACAGTACACTGGTGTACAAAGAACAGGAAGTCTAAACTGCTGACCCCTGCTGTATATGTAGACACATAAATAAAGGCCTAAAGGACAAGCAGGAGCAGCAAACTAAACCACTATCTGACCCCTCCAGAGTAAAGTTCTTCGGCAGGCTCCAAACTATAAACTGCAGACAGAGTTTCTCGGCCTAGCTAGCTAGCTAGGGGAAATCATCATTAGAGGAAATGTGGTGCATATTTTTCAGATATCTACTGGCCCACCGGGCTACAGCGAAGATAACCGTAAAGTGAAGGCTAAACTGCTGACCCCGACAATTCATTCTCTGTAGAAAACCAAATGTATATTAGGTAGTTGCAGTTAGGGGTGTAATTTAGGCCACTCCCAATGCCCCCACTTTGTATAAGTGCTAAGCATGTCATGTAGGAAAAAAATATGATGTGGCAAGTTAATTAAGAGGAGAGAGACGAGTGTGACGACCTTAGGAAAAAAACAATGCTAAACATGTGAACCTAGGCAAAACATTTAAATGAAAAAAGCCAACCAATGCATAGAGCGCTTTAGTTACTAAATCATTAAATGAACCAAGCTTAGCTACCATAAGTTAAGCACCTATGCATTGTGAAGTATAGTTGCTAAACTATTTAATGTGCTTAGCACCTCATTCAAGCACCGATTCATTGGCAGCAACATTAGCAAAGCGACTGTACTGAACAATTCTCGATACAGAGCACTACAGTTCAGTCGAGCTGCACAATCAATTGCAGAGCAGCCATCAGGGATGAGGCCTATTTATCATCCAAGAAACTCACAGCATCCTTCCAGCAGGCCTCCAAACTAACTACACAGGTACAGCCGATTATCGATCTCCATTAGCGTAGCTTTCCTATGTGTGTCTCCCGCAAGATTGATCTTCATTGCGACGTACATGAGTCAACTGCAAGTCTGGAACAAGGTGAATCGATTAAGGCAGCTCGAGCTCTTATGAACGTGACTATCGTCGAATTCAGTACTAGTGCGATCGACCGGAAAATAACAGAAAGTTCCCGTGTAGCTCAGGCTACATGGAACCTCTTATACTAAACCCTCCAGTCTTACTTTGAGATCCGTACTCTATAACTAACTTACAACAAGAAGATTTCTCTTTTTTCTTTCTCCCAAATGAAACAACATATGAACTTCAAACTTTGCAGATCGAACAAACATTAAAACGTTAATGTGTGAAAAAACTTTCAGATTTTTTGGTCTGATATAAATATACAAAATGAAATTTTGTTTGACTAAAAATATTATTTTAAATATTTAAAATGCATGAAAAAACCTGAAAGTTTTTTCCCACATTGTATTTAGATTGTATTGTTGTTCTGCAAGTTTATATGTTGTATCGTTTGAGAGAATGAAAAAAAAATGCCTCTACACGGATCGCGATGCAGAAATGAATAACAAAAATAAGGGATACCATGTGGCTCGAGCTAAAAAAACCACACTCGGAAAATAATCGGCCGTAGCTTTTGTATGTACGCAACCGTGGGACCAAGGAGCCTTGCGACGGAGGGGGCGGCGGTCAGCGCGGCGCCTCTCGCGTGCAAGCTAACAACGGGCATTGCTGGCGAGCGTTCAAATTGGACCTTGGGATCACCATCCCGGAGCAGTCCAGCAAAGTGTATTGACTTCGCTCGAGCTGTGCTTCCGTGCTTTCCCAGATTCTTTTTAGCTCGAATACCCCCAAAGCAACGAACAGCATTACATGTTAAGGGCATATACTAGCAATTTCCATTAGCTAAGCCCTCGAACCCACGTTCAGTTGCCCAACGTGAGGCCCACTCTGCTCCTGGAAAGAAACACACCTCCGCCTACAATGATCCCCTAGGCACCCCGTCCGTTGCCCCTCGAAAACCGCCGCGCGAGCTCCAACGCCGCCACCTGTATCATCCTATACAACCCCACCACCCAAGCTCGTCCTGCAAGGATGCAACTCGGTGCCGTAGAGATGTCAAACCCTACCGTGAGGGAAATGAAACTATATATTTTCAAGTGTTTTAAGTATGACGACTTGACGGTGGACCCATGATATATACGAAGAAGCACAAAACTACATATGGATATATATATATATATATATATATATATAAGACTTATTTTAGAGTATAGGTTCATCCATTTTTCTCCGTATATAGTCCATATTGAAATCTCTAACAATAGTTATGTTTGGGAATGGAGGGAGTACAAAGAAGCACAAAGCACACACCACTTGCACACATGTATATTGAATGATGATTGTTGACATTAAGGGTAACAATAAAACCAAGGAACATTTACCATAGTACCCACACAACAACGGAACGACATTGTTCGCTTATTTGGTACATGGCTTAGAAATAACGCAGGAGGTATCAACGAAGAATAAAACGAAGAAACATTCACAAACGCAGCTTACAGCCGGCACTACGGCACAACTGGCCGGTTTACCTAGCAGAAGAGGGTACAACCTCCGTAGCATGTTGCACCGCACTTAATTAAGACCGCGTTCTTGCATGTCTGGCATGCAGGAGGTGGAGGTGCGGCGTTGCAGATGCCACTGCACGACGTTTGAGCGTAGGCGATGCAAATGGCAACACAATCACCCAGACAATTGTCGCATTCTGTGGCTGCCGCCGGGTGGCCCATGTTCAGGACGAGCATGACGCAAACGGCGACGGCGGAGGCCACCTTCAGAGCTGAAGCTATTGATGAATGTTTGGAGGATTGAGGAAGAAAAGATGCAATGGACGGAAATGAGCTAGCTAGGTGCTTAAGTGGTACATTCCCATATGGTGGAGCAGTATGCTATTTATTGGCAGCCAACGTGACTACGTGAGGACCACCTTATCTACCTAGCTAGTACTCCAGCTTGAAAAAAGTAGAGAACTAGCTAGCTATCACTGATCCGTATCGCTTAAAATGTTTTTTGAATGCATATATATATATATATATATATATATATATAAGACTTATTTTAGAGTATAGGTTCATCCATTTTTCTCCGTATATAGTCCATATTGAAATCTCTAACAATAGTTATGTTTGGGAATGGAGGGAGTACAAAGAAGCACAAAGCACACACCACTTGCACACATGTATATTGAATGATGATTGTTGACATTAAGGGTAACAATAAAACCAAGGAACATTTACCATAGTACCCACACAACAACGGAACGACATTGTTCGCTTATTTGGTACATGGCTTAGAAATAACGCAGGAGGTATCAACGAAGAATAAAACGAAGAAACATTCACAAACGCAGCTTACAGCCGGCACTACGGCACAACTGGCCGGTTTACCTAGCAGAAGAGGGTACAACCTCCGTAGCATGTTGCACCGCACTTAATTAAGACCGCGTTCTTGCATGTCTGGCATGCAGGAGGTGGAGGTGCGGCGTTGCAGATGCCACTGCACGACGTTTGAGCGTAGGCGATGCAAATGGCAACACAATCACCCAGACAATTGTCGCATTCTGTGGCTGCCGCCGGGTGGCCCATGTTCAGGACGAGCATGACGCAAACGGCGACGGCGGAGGCCACCTTCAGAGCTGAAGCTATTGATGAATGTTTGGAGGATTGAGGAAGAAAAGATGCAATGGACGGAAATGAGCTAGCTAGGTGCTTAAGTGGTACATTCCCATATGGTGGAGCAGTATGCTATTTATTGGCAGCCAACGTGACTACGTGAGGACCACCTTATCTACCTAGCTAGTACTCCAGCTTGAAAAAAGTAGAGAACTAGCTAGCTATCACTGATCCGTATCGCTTAAAATGTTTTTTGAATGCGATCTGTATCACTTAGTTTAACTATATACCTTGTGTATCAAGGTATGCTCGATCCGCGTCGTTGGGCACCATGCACGGTGCCACCATTGACTTCGTTCAAGGGCAAACATTCGGGCACCGTGCGTGCGTGTACCCGATGGACCTGCGCAAACAGCGAGCAGTTATGCGTCAGGTGCGTTCTGGCAATGGAGGTGGTGGTGGCCTACGGAGGGACGAGTCTGCGTATTCAGGCCCAGTATCATCATAGGTTTGGATTGATGACCAAGTACTTAAAACAGCTTTGTGAATAAACCACAAACTCGCCACGGTGACCAGTTGTATGTGTCTAGGTCTAAGACCGAGAGAGAAGCCCAAAAGATAATAGGTTTGCAATAATTAGCAAATCAACTGCCTGACCACTTTAGTGACTTAAAGACTGACAAAATCGCATGTGCACGCGCGCAATGCACCGAAAAGGGTTGAAATACCGAAGAAAAATAATGGTATAGCAGCTCCCGTCCAAGGGCCTAAAAGGATGAGAGATCCAGTTTCTCAAATCCCAAGTACTCGGGGACGCCCGACGAAAAAGGATAAGAGAGATTTATTATAGCCTGTCACCAAAGTACTCAGAAGTGAAACTGGGAGCCAGAAGAGACCTGGCACAAGTACAGAAAATTCAATGGACGAAATTCCGGACTTAAACTTTCCCATAGGGGAAACACCCATCGGACATGTGTGCACACACAATGGCGCGGGAAATCTAAAGCACCTTGCTCCCATAATGGGAAATTTGGTAGAGCAAGTGTTTGCACCGGATGCGCTCCATGACGAAATGGTCATAAATTATATCTATACAGGGAGTCCCTGAACCGAGCAACGGTGATTGTCGACATTAACTTTGCTACGAAAATTGCCTCAATCATAGATCTTGACCCCAAGCCTAACACGATCGCTGATTACAAGAAAAGGTCGGATTTGAAAGATTGGCAGGAGGCAATTACTGCCGAATTATTATCTCTCAACAAAAGGTAGGTGTTCGGACCAGTTTGTCGAACTCCTCACCACATATGCCATGTTGGCCATAGGTGGGTTTTTGTTCGAAAGAGAGATGAAAATAACAAGGTAGTACGGTGCAAAGCAAGGCTCGTCGCTCAAGGGTTCACTCAACAACCGGGTGTCAATTTTGAGGAGACTTATTCCTCAGTCATGAATGGAGTTACCTTTAGATATACTTGATCTCAATGGCAGTAAACATGGGCTTGAAAATGAAACTAATGGATGTTGTCACTGCTTACCTGTATGGTAACTTGGATTCGAACATATACATGAAGTTTCCTGAAGGTATCCCTGTTCTGAAGCATGATAGAGAAAACAAGATTCTATACAGTGTTCAACTTCAAAAGGCATTGTATGGACTCAGACAGTCTAGTAGAATGTGGTATAATCGCCTAAGCGATTTCCTTCGTCAGAATGGCTAGACGGGGAATAAAGATTGCCCATGTGTTCTTATATGGTGATCCCAAGATAGATTCTCTATAATCTCGGTGTACGTAGACGCTTTAAACATAATCGATACACCTGAGGATATTGAGGAAGCGAGTTCCTACCTGATGTTGCAATTCGAGATGAAGGATTTGGGTAAAACAAAGTTCTATCTAGGTCTGCACCTTGAACATTCCCCTGATGGGATTCTAGTGCACCAGTCGGCCTACACCCAGAAGGTGTTGAAAAGATTTGGATTTGATAAGGCATATCCTTCTAAGACCCGGATGGTCGAGAGATGTTTACAGCCAGACAAGGACCCGTTCAGGCCAAAGGAATAGGGGGAGGAAACTCTGGGACCAGAGGTTCTTTACCTGAGTGCAGCTGGAGCACTCATGTACCTCACAAATTGTACACGGTCAGACATAGCTTCCGTTGTCAGTTTGCTTGCTAGGTATAGTTTTGAACCTACCAAGAGACATTGGAAAGGTGTCAAGGATGTCTTCCGTTACCTGCAAGGGACCAAAGATGTTGCTCTATTTTATCAAAGAAATCAAGACCTATCTATTATAGGCTGTGCCGGTGCTGGGTACCTATCAGACCCGCATGATTGCAAATCGCAGACTGGATATATTTTCCTTTGTGGTGGAACTGTGTTTTCCCGGAAATTGTCCAAGCAAACTCTTGTGTCAATTTCCAAGAACCACTCGGAAATCATGGCACTATTCAAAGCATCAAAAGAATGTGTATCGCTTCGGCGGATGATCGACCACATTTAGTAGACATGTGGGATGAACACCGTACAAACTGTTGGTGCAGCCCTAGGCTGCACACTCTCTCTCTCTTGGACCTCTACTCTCGCACGAACAAGGACATGAGGTGGGAGACGGCCGGCGCACGGAGCGCCGCCGCGGGCGCTTGAACACCAAAATCCTTCTCTCTTTCTTAACTCACAACCGTAGTCTTCCACCTCATGTGCTTGTTCGTGCGAGAGCAGAGGTCCAAGAGAGAGAGGAGGCAGCCTAGGGCTGCACCAACAATTGGTATCAGAGCTGGTTCATCTTGGGCGTCGTTCTACTTACCGAACTCATATATAAAACACACGCAAGAATGCCTACGCGCCGGAATCCTTTTCTCTTTCTTAACTCACAGCCGTAGTCTCCCACCTTATGTCCTTGTCCGTGCGAGAGCAAAGGCCCAAGAGAGAGAGGATGCAGCCTAGGGCTGCACCAACAATTGGTATCAGAGCTGGTTCATCTTGGGCGTCGTTCTACTTACCGGACTCATATATAAAATGCACGCAAGCATGCCTACGTGCCGGAATCCTTTTCTCTTTCTTCACTCACAGCCGTAGTCTCCCACCTCATTTCCTTATTCGTGCGAGAGCAGAGGCCCAAGAGAGAGAGGCCCAAGAGAGAGAGGGTACAGCCTAGGGGTGCACCAACAATTGGTATCAGAGCTGGTTCATCTTGGGCATCGTTCTACTTACCGGACTCATATATAAAACGCACGCAAGAATGCCTACGCGCCCGGACGTGCACACACGTACGCGTCATGGCTTATGCTATCACAAACCCCTACCATTATCTATGAAGATAATGCTCCTTGTGTTGCACAAGTTCTTATGGGTTATGTGAAGAGTAACCTCACAGAGCATATTAGTCTCAAATTCTTCTATGCACATGAGCTGAGGCAGTTGAACGAGGTGAGAGTTTTGCATACTAAGTCCTGTGACAATCTTGCTGATATGTTCACTAAATCATTACCGGCTCAACCTTAGAGAGGTGTGTGTGTGGAATCAGTATGATGAGACTTAGAGAGATGCAAGGTTCAGGGGGAGAAACTTCACAAACTCATCGTTAAAATCTCGGTCCTGATGATCGAGTACTCAACTTGATGGTTGGGTGGATTGTACTCTTTTTCTCTTGAGTGAGTTTTCCTGATGTTTCTCGCACGAGGTTTTTGACGAGGCAATTCATGCAATACAACAACATATATTGTGCGCTCTTTCTTCATATGTTTTTCAACTGGTTTTTTTGGAGTTTTGAGGCATGGATATACGGATAATTACCTAAGGGGAAGTGTTGGGAAACCGGGTCCACCACGAAGGGTGGCGGCGGTTGCATGCGATATGCACGGGCTAGCCCCTCCCGGTTTCATACTTTACGTTAAGTGAGTACTTATCTCTTGACCCCTACCCCTATATAAAGAGATGAGGAGCAATCATTGTAACCGTGATCATTGATTAATAAAGATAGTCTCTTCCATAGTTTCCTGTGTTCATCTACTTTTGCATGTTCGACTAGTTCGTCTACGACGCTCGCTCTTGCTCTGCAACTTCGGACCGGACTCGCCGGCGAAGTTGTGGAACAAGGGCTACGTCCTCACCTCCTACAAAAGGGGGGCTGTATTGTTGAGGTTGTTACGATCGTGGGCAGCGTCCAAGTAGTTAGCGAACTGGTAGATCCAGGTGTTTGTGTGGTGTGTTGCCAACTACGTACTACATAATAGAAAAGGCCAGGCATTGTGTGCGTTGGTGCCTACGTCGCAGAAAATATGGAGTCCTTGTGAGCTTCTTCGAGCGAGTCAGAGAGATAGAGACTAGGGTTAGCCCCAACATCGTGCAATACACATCTTACCAGCGGGGCAATTGACATTGAAAAAAGATACTTGGCCATGTCTTATCATAGGTTTGGATTGATGACCAAGTACTTAAAACAGCTTTGTTCCAGCAAACTTTTTCTTATACGGCTTAGTCGTACAAAATTGTGTGCACTCCACATATACACTGACTATTCCTATATATCTGAAAAATACAGCATAATTACTACTAAATTTTCTTTTTAGAAAAATCAACGGGGGGGGGAGCTCCCCACCTGAATATATTTCTCAATTTTGTAACCCAATGTTAGCCTAATTACAAAAGGTGAATCATATAAGCACGTGTAAGCGTGAAAGGAAGTAGGAACGCCACGAGGAGGCGGCCTGCTTGTCGGCCGGTTTCCTTATCCGGTGCATCCAGAGTATGAGATCGTTGATGATTTGCTTAATGGTGAAGATGTTGTGATGATTTTTCTGTCTGAAGGTCATAGCGTTTCTGGAGTCCCAAATCTTCCACAGGATAATGAGTAGAATGGAATGCCAGATTAGCGCATCCACCTGGCTAGGGAGCCTGCAGTTCCAAAGGTCATTGATGGAGCTGTTAGGTGGAATACATGACAGCGTTGGCCCAATTTATTGGAGAAAAATAGGCAAGGCTCTAGCTCTTAATGCTTTAAGGTGGTATATACCTTTAGGTCTTAGTAATATGCTAATTAAGATGTTATCCTTTTTCTGGACGCAACCAACGACACATATTAGACAACATACAGCTATTACAACTAGTACTGGGCTTATTCAAAGCAATAGTTCCTTAGCATAAGAAAACTAGCTAGCAATATTTCCATGGTTGTCATGGAGATTGCCCACTAAGTATTGTTAAATTCCTTCTTAATTTCATATGTTGGTTTACTTCGCAGGCCTATGGTATCATTATTTTTCTTCTTAAGAACCAGAGGGTATGAAACCTTCCTATGCAAACCACCCACACCTCTCCCAGTTTTTGGGCACCATGGGCCTTCAATACTGTTGCTGGTGCTTGCTCTTCTTGTCCTCTCAATCCTTTTTCCTAACTCCAGGCCCCCATTACCGTCCATAAAACCAACATCCATTCCTACATCACCTTCAAACTAGATCCAGCCGCTAACAAGTACCTCAAATTTCTAAATTTCTTCCAGTTCATTGTTGCCACCTGCGATACACTAGACCACATCGAGGATATGTTTTCCGGGGTGTTGGAAGTCTTTATTATAAATGCGGTGCTTTATGGCAAAAAGGAAAGATAGCTGGGTTTCTTTCAAACAAGGTGAACTGGTGATGAGCACGCATAACCATAGTTGGATTGAAGTAATGTGACTACGGATACAGTTGACTATGAAAACCGATAGCAGGCCTAGTCTTGTGATCTTATCATTGCTTAGAGATCGCTGGCCAAGTACTTAAAATGGCTTAGTCCCTGAAAAATAAATAAATTGATTAAAATGGTCGGGTCTGCTAGAACCCAGCTTGAAAATGCCCAGCCTGAGTCTGATGCCACCTCGCTTGGGCAGAAAATGGTTATATTTTTATATAAAAATAATAAATGAATTATTTTGTGATTAATTGATGCAATATCATACCTATTTTTCATATAAAATTCAAAAATTAAAGTCTCATGGACTTTTGATGGCTTTGGAGCTGAGAGGCACAAGCCCAGCTTAGACACCAGCCTGTGAGGCGAGGCTCTCCATGCCCACGTTAGAGCATGTACAACGGAGCACTCATATCCCCCAAATGTCTGGGGGGGGGGGGGGGCCCGGGTCCTTCT